>NW_027464629.1:2024200-2239200 GCF_043290135.1 Rhipicephalus microplus
AATTTTTCGACGTCACTTTTGTAACAAAAATACGTTATTGAAATCTCGGTGGACCCCGGCATAAAACGATTTCGTGTTAAAAAGGTATTTAAGAAACGCAGAAATATTATCAAAGAACGGCGATGTAAGATCGCACAACTAATTACACCTCTTTTTTCTTCTATAGCAACGATTCTGTCTGTTCATATATCACAGGAATTGAGGGCCTATCTCATCATCATCATCATCAGCCTGTCCACGTCCACTGCAGGACAAAGGCCTCTCCCATGTTCCGCCAGTTAACCCGGTCCTGTGCTTGCTGTTGCCAATTTATACCCGCAAACTTCTTAATCTCATCTGCCCACCTAACCTTCTGTCTCCCCCTACCCCGCTTCCCTTCTCTGGGAATCCAGTTGGTGACCCTTAATGACCAGCGGTTATCCTGTCTACGTGCTACATGCCCGGCCCATGTCCATTTCCTCTTCTTTATTGCAGCTATGATATCCTTAACTCCCGTTTGTCCCCTAATCCACTCTGCTCTCTTCTTGTCTCTTAAGGTTACACCTACCATTTTTCTTTCCATTGCTCGCTGCGTCGTCCTCAATTTAAGTTGAACCCTCTTTGTGAGTCTCCAGGTTTTTGCTCCGTAGCTAAGTACCGGCAAGATACAGCTGTTATATACCTTCCTCTTGAGGGACAGTGGCAATCTACTTGTCATAATTTAAGAGTGCCTGCCGAATGTGCTCCACCCCATTCTTATTCTTCTAGTTACTTCAATCTCGTGGTTAGGCTCTGCGGTTATTACCTGTCCTAAGTAGACATAGTCTTTTACAACTTCAAGTGCACTATTACCTATCGCAAAGCACTGCTCCTTTCCGAGGTTGTTGTACATTACTTTCGTTTTCTGCAGATTAATTTTAAGACCCACCTTTCTGCTCTCCTTGTCTAACCCCGTAATCATGAGTTGCAATTCGTCCCCTGAGTTACTCAGCAATGCAATGTCATCGGCGAAGCGCAGGTTACTGAGGTACTCTCCAATAACTCTTATCCCTAACTGTTCCCATTCTAGGCTTCTGAAAACGTCCTGTAAGCACGCAGTGAATAGCATTGGGGAGATTGTGTCCCCCTGCCTTACACCCTTCTTTATTGGTATTCTGTTGCTTTCTTTATGAAGCACTATGGTAGCAGTTGATCCCCTGTAGATTTCTTCCAGAATGTTTATATATATTTCATCTACGCCCTGATTCCGCAGTGTCTGCATGACGGCTGATATTTCTACTGAATCAAACGCCTTCTCGTAATCTATGAACGCTATTTATAGTGGTTGGTTATACTCTGAGCATTTCTCTATTACCTGATTGATAGTATGAATGTGGTCAATTGTTGAGTAGCCTGTTCTAAATCCTGCTTGTTCCTTTGGTTGATTGAATTCTAATGTTTTCTTTACTCTGCTAGCGATTACCTTTGTAAATAGCTTGTATACTACAAAGAGCAAGCTGATCGGCCTGTAATTCTTCAAGTCCTTGACATCTCCTTTCTTATGTATTAAGATGATGTTAGCGTTCTTCCAAGACTCTGGTACTTTTCCCGTCAGGAGACACCTCGTAATTAGAGTGGCTAGTTTTTCTAACACAGTCTGTCCCCCATCTTTCAGCAGATCTCATGTTACCCGATCCTCACCAGCAGCTTTGCCTCTGTGCATGCTCTCCAAAGCTTTTCTGACTTCTTCTATCATTACCGGTGGGGTGTCGTCTGGGTTACTGCTAGTTGTTATAGTAATAAGGTCGTGGTTGTCTCGGCTGCTGTACAGATCTCTGTAAAACTCCTCCGCTATTTTAACTATCCTATCCATATTGGTAGTTATTTCGCCTTCTTTGTCCCTTAGCGCATACATCCGCCTTTTACCTATCCCAAGTTCCCTCTTCACTGCTTTGACGCTTCCTCCGTTTTTGCGTGCTCAATTCTCTCCACGTTATACCTTCTTACATCGCATACTTTACGTCTAATAATGAACTTCGAAAGCTCTGCCAGTTCTATTTTGTCTGTTGTACTTGACACTTTCATGATTTGACGCTTCTTAATTAGGTTCTTCGTTTCCTGGGAAAGCTTGCTGGTGTCCTGTCTAGCTACCCTGCCTCCAACTTCCACTGCACACTCCGTGATGATACTCGTCAGATTATCATTCATTGTATCTACGCTAAGGTTGGTTTCCTCGCTAAGAGCAGAGTACCCGTTCTGCAGTGACACTCTGAATTCCTGTAATTTCCCTCTCAGTGCTAGCTCATTGATTGGCTTCTTGCGTATCAGTTTCTGTCGTTCCTTCTTCAAGTCTAGGCGGATTCGAGCCCGTACCATTCTATGGTCACTGCATCTTACCTTGCCAACCACTTCCACATCCTGCACGACTCCTGGGTGTGCAGTCATTATAAAGTCTATTTCGTTCTTATTTACGCAATTAGGGCTCCTCCATGTCCATTTGCGGTTTTCTCGTTTTCGGTAGAAGGTATTAAAAATACGCAGATTATTGCGTTCTGCGAATTCTACTAGTAGCTCTCCTCTGGCGTTTCTAGTGCCGATGCCATAATCTCCTACTGCTTGGTCTCCAGCCTGGTTCTTCCCTACCTTTGCATTAAAGTCCCCCATTACTATAGTATACTGTGTTTTCACCTTACTCATTGCCGATTCCACGTCTTCATAGAAGCTTTCAACTGAAGCGCCATCATGGCTGGATGTAGGCGCGTAAGCCTGTACTAACTTCATTTTTTATCTTTTATTCAGTTTAATTACAATGCCTACCACCCTTTCAATAATGCTATAGTAATCCTCTATGTTGCCAGCTATGTTTCTGTTAATTAGGAACCCTACTCCCAGTTCTCTTCTGTCTGCCAAGCCCCGATAGCAAATGACGTGCCCATTCTGTAGCACAGTATAGGCCTCATCCGTTCTCCTAACCTCACTCAGCCCTATTATATCCCATTTAATGCCTTCTAGCTCCTCGAATAATACAGCTAGACTTCCCTCACTAGATAACGTTCTAACGTTAAACGTTGCTAAGTTCAAGTTCCAATGGTGGCCTGTCCGTATCCAGAGATTCCTAGCACCCTCTGCTGCTTTGCAGATCGGACCGCCGCCGTGGTCAGTTGCTCCGCAGCTGGTGGGGACTGAGGGCCATGAGTTAATTGACGAATGCCTACGGGAGGGGGTGGCCAGATACTGCACCAGGGTGGCCAATCCTTCTCTGGTGAGATCGTCGGTGCGTACCGGTTTTAAGCCGGTACGATCAGACAATAGTGGGAATGCTCCATGCATGTCTTCCTTATTGTTGTTCAGCAGTGTTGGCGGCCACCCACCACACAGCCCAACGAGGGGACGCTACAAGTTTACAAATGCTGAAACCTGCAGACGCCAGCCGTACAACGCCACTATAACCCAATGCGCCTAGACCAAGGTAGGCTATTTTCACAGGGTTATTCCTAGCCGCCAGGAAGTTTGGAAGTAAACGGAAGAGAGTAGAAGACAGGACAGATAAATAGTAAGAGATAAAGACGAAGATTTAGGGAGAGAGAGATAGGAAAAGGCGACTGCCGATTCCCCTGAGTGGGTCAGCTCAGGGGTGCCGTCTACGTGAAGCCGGGGCCAAAGGGGTGTGTTGCCTCTGCCGAGGGGCCTTAACGGTCCAATCACCCAGCGTCGGCTCAACCCCCAGGATCCCCTTTTCCTCGGACACGGCAAAGCCACGCACGGCTAGGCGTGGGAGGGAGTCGAAACTCCCCCGTTAGCTCGGGTTCGTGGTGTCGCTACACACCAAACGCCTACTTGCGCAGGCACCCCTGCGGTACGCAGGCACCCATGCAGTAGTTCTAATTAGTACTTCTTAAAGCTTGCTGTGAGTTGCTGCTGTGAGAATCACGATTTACGGCGACTTCATTTTCTTTTTCGCTCTGTACGTTTCCCCGTTTTCCCCGCGTAATTCTCGCAACCACCAACTTTGCATCAGTTTCCCGGCAAAAAAAGTGCGAGGATTATGCGAGTAAGTACGGTATACAAAACGGACAGGTGCAAGTGTTGCGACTCTAGAGCCACTTTGGAGCATATGTTATTGGAATGTAGACAGAATATTCATTTATTTAATTTGCATACACAGATACACAAGGACACTGAGGAAAGAAAGAGAGAGCAAGCTGGCAACTGCCACTTGGAGGGGCACAATGCCTGCTCACTCTTTTGGGAGGAAGGAGGAAACAAAGGAAACAAAGATTAGAGGAGAGAAAGAGGAAAAAAGACGAAGAAAAAAAATGACAAAGACTTTGACGATTATGAGTAAAATAAATAAAAAATAATTGAAAAAACATCTATAGAACTGGGTGGACAGGTTCATTTGTTTCATAAATGTAAGGAGAGCTCGATGGGCCTGGTCGCGTCGAAAAGCACAACCGCTCAGAAAGAGTTAGTCGTCTAGGGTCGCGCACTCACGTTCTAGGAATATATATTCCTTAATCAGTAAGAACCGCTGCGTAGCCAATGTGGGACAGTGCGCTATGAGATACTCAAGTGTTTCGCAGGAGCCACAAGCTGTGCAGAACGAACTGTTCACACGCCCTTGACACTGTAATCGTTTACGCTCCAGCACCGAGCCCACTCTTAGTTTGTACAACAGCGCTCGGAAACGACGAGGCCAGCCACGGCCACGAAACACGAGGTGAGAACGATCCATTCACCACACGCTGGTCTGGGTGCTGCTTTAGGGGGTGTCGGTGTATAAGCAGACGAGGGTTGTCCATCGTACATAGGATTCCCGGACAGCCACAGTCATCATGGTTGTGTCACGAAGCAAGGCGATCTCCTTCTTCATTACCCGCAATACCCACGTGTGAAGGTACCCACTGTGCAGCTAGGCATACCCCATGTGACAGATCATTGTTGATGGATTCCATGATGCTGCTTCGGACAGGGCTGTCTGTTTCCTTGCTGGTGAGTCTGCTAAGGGCACCACGAGAGTCGGTGAGAATGACAACCTTCGATGCTGGTAACCCTTCTTGTACGTACTTAAGGGCGACATCAATCGCTGCTAGCTCGCCCGTCACAGACGATGAGGGGTGTGGTATTTTAAACAACCGCCTGATATCGGTTGAAGGGCACAAGAAAGCTACAGGTGCGCTCAGGCCATCGCTGCAAACAGAAGCGTCCGTAAATACTTTTGCATAGTCTTCGAAGTTTTTAAATAAGTGTGAATGGGCTAATAGATATAGTTCCGAAACAGGTTGGTCACACTTTTTGCGTATTCCTGGCATTGTCAGATGGGTAGAGAAGGCATAGGCCTGTGCTCTGCCGATGTTGGCAACTGAATCGTTTCGCCGGAATTGCCTGTATTGCCATTGAACAATGCCGCCATTTTACCCATCCAAAAAAGCGGGCGCTGTAACAGCCTGTAAAGGAGTTTTTTGACGTCTGGGGCTCGGTTCATACGCTGAACTGAAGGCGGCGACCTCCGGGGGTGAGGTTGCAGGCCGCCAAGGCGGCAGAAAAAGGCCCCCTTTTAGATGCTCGTCAAAAGTGGTTTAAAACACTACAACGTCGTCCAGATAGACTAGGCACGTCTTCCACTTCAATCCCGAAAGTACCGTGTCCATAAGCCTTTGAGAAGTCGAGGCCGCGGCGCATAAACCGAAAGGCAAGACTTTAAATTCGTATAAACCATCTGGCGTCACAAAAGCGGTTTTCTCTTGGTCTCTTGGGTCTACCTCGATATGCCAGTATCCACTCCCCAAGTCCATGGAAGAAAAGTAGCGAGCGTGCCGAAGTCTGTCAAGGGAGTCATCAATACGTGGGAGCGGGTACACATCTTTTTTGGTCATTCGATTCAGCTTCCTGTAGTCCACGCAAAACGCAGCGTGCCGTCCTTTTTCTTTACTAGCACTACAGGCGATGCCCAGGGGCTCTTTGACGGTTGAATTACATCATCTTCAAGCATTTTCGTGGCTTGTTGTTGTATGGCTTTGCGTTCCTTTAAAGCTACACGATAAGGGTTCTGGTGATTAGGTCTCGCCGTGTCCTCCGTGATTATTCGATGCTTTGTCAAAGGTATTTGACCAACTCGTGTGGTCGATGAAAAGCAGTTGCAGAATTCGGCTAGCAGCTGAAGAAGTTTCTGTCGGTCATCCTTTGATAGAGTGGGGCCAACGTCAAAAACGGGTTCTGGTTCTTGATTAGGCGCTTCGTCTAATACCGATAAACATAAACTGCCTCGCATTTCTACTATATTGTCGTACAAAGCGATAGCTGTGCCTTTCGGAAGGTGCCGGCGCTCAGTACTGAAGGTGGTCAAAAGTAAATTCGTGCGCCCACCAGTGAGACGGACGATACCTCGTGCGATCGAAACGCCATGGCTAAATAGCAGCAAGCCAATTCGGTCGGCAATGCCTTCGCCATCAAACGCTTTGTGCCCTTCCACCGAAACAAGAGTGCATGACCGTGGCGGGATGACCACATCATCATCAATTATACGTAAAGTGTTATGTGTTGCATCTGAACAGTCAACTAAACCAGGGCTGTTGCAGAACGTAATTGAACGGTCCGGGATGTTGATGACGGCACCATATTCTCTTAAGAAATCCATCCCTATGATCAGGTCCTTGCAACATGAGGTAAGGATGACAAACGTTGCCACAAAAGAAAAGCCGCTGATGCCGAATCTTGCTGTACACCTTCCGAAAATCATCAACAGCTGGCCACCTGCTGTCCTCAGGTGAGGTCCCGTCCATGTAGTCTTCACTTTTTTGAGGTGCACGGCAAGGTTTTCACTTATGATAGAAAAGTCGGCACCGGTGTCAACTAAGGCTGTTACTTGCTGTCCATCTACAAAAACGGTAAGATCTGTGGTCACAGTTTCATCAACGTTACAACTAGGGCCTACCTAGTCTCGGTCAATGCCTAAGAATCAGTATCGCCTCAAGCTTGGAGTAATAGAGGCCAATCTGATAGGCCTTGGTTCAGACTGCAGTATAAGCATTTTGTCGCAGCTGCTTGCTGGTAATGCGATCGACTTCGTGAAAAAGCGAAAGTTCGCTGCATGATGGTCGCCTAAATTTATCCCACCTTTTGGTTTTTTCTAATTTTCTGAATAAAGGTGATTGTTACTTTATTTACAACCCATGAGCTGATCAAGGGTTCTGTTATTGGGAAAAGTGACGGGCGTAGAAAGGTGCAAAGAGGTGGGGAAAGCAAATGGGTTTTGTGCATAGAAATACCCCCCGCCTCTCCCAATCTTTCCATACAAATGATGCGCTCCTGTTAGCGCTATTTTCGTACTGTTTTCTCCTCAAGCTCTACAGCGCTATTCAAAGTCCCCCATGTCTCACAACTCGCTGCTCCTTCCCAGGCTGGGAGTACTCGGCGTTCGTGTTCTGCATCGTAAACAGCGTGGCGTTCGCCTTCATCGCCTACGCCTACCTGACCATGTTCGTCACAATCACGCATTCCAAGGTGGGCCTACGCTCCACGCAGCAGCTGCAGGATCGAGCCATCGCCAAGCGATTCGCCTTCATCGTGGGCACCGACTTTCTCTGCTGGATGCCGATCGTGTTCATCAAGATCGTCGCCATAGCTGGTACGTAAGCCTGTGAACTCCGCCACGCCCGAATTGCGTTTTCGCAATCTCATCGCGATCATTTATTGACCCTAAAGGCTCGTCACGGGGATTGGTCAAGGGTGTAGGAGGGGAAACAAGAGCATCAATCTTCTAAAAAAAGACACTGTGAAGCAGCGTATGGAAGCCTGCGCACAAGGTTCCTGGAGCTCTCGCAAGTTGTCGATGATTCTCGCCAGGTTCTCCGAGTGCAAAGAGATGGATGCAGACTTTAGTGCCGTAGCCAGGCCCCCCAATTTTTGTTTTTATTTCATGACATACAAATTAGAGAATCACATCTAATGACATCTGCCTGCGTGGCCCACACTTCGAATCAAGGATATGTCGTCCCCGAAAATTCCGCCTACGCCCTTGGAAGACATTCCTTATTTGACCTTAGTAAGGAAATTCAAAATTTTGTAGGCATGGCACTATATGAGCTATCCCGGAGGTTGCTGGTTGGAGACAGTGTTCTCTGTAGAATCACATCATAAAACGAGAAATGATTCTGAAATATCCTCAGCTGAACTGGTTATTCTGATAGAAAACGAAAATCACGACTCACCTTTTTACCCTGTATTCACTAGGTGTAAATCTCGGAGCACTTGCTTGGACCAACTCTCAGTAGTCTCGTACAGTTTATTGTTGTAATATATACAGCAGAGTACGTCTTTTTCTGCTAACGAATATATCCTTACTGCGATTAAATGAAGGTTTGTCCACTCGTGCGACAAGACATTGCTTTAAGTTGAGAAATATGGCGTGCATAAACTACCCACTGAACGATTGCACTGCGAAAGCATCGGCTTTACCAGCTAGACGTTTGTAAGTGTCTCGTCTTGCAATCATCCACACCGCGCCGATTTTCCCAAAATTACGGCGCCGTGTTGTAATCTTCACCGATTCTCTTTGCAGGAACAAAGATTGACGAGACGCTGTACGCGTGGGTTGCAGTGTTTCTGCTGCCTGTGAACTCGGCGCTCAACCCCGTCCTCTACACGCTCACCACGCGAATGTTCAAGCAGCAGCTGAACCGGTTCCTGGAGAACTTGCGCCAGTGCGAGCGGGTACCTTCGTACCGACAGTCCGGCCAGTCGGGCCAGTCGGGCCAGTCGTGGTCGTCCATACCCACGGTGCGGGGCCAAAAGAAGACGATCGTGACTTCACTTTCCGAAGTGAGATGCTCTCATTACTCACTCATTCGCTGTTAATTTCTTAAGGCCTGCGAGAGCTGCTACACAGTACTGCGGGACAGGGGTCGGCGATGTTTTCCAGAATTACTCTAGAGGAATCACGTATTAGTCCTATACTCGCATATTGGGCTATAGCTACATGCACAATTAAAACCTGTGCCTCATCAGGAGGAAACAAACTCTCAAGCTCCCTTGCGCATTGCCCTAACATTACTCAAAGGCGGAAGCATTCTTTCAGTTTCGCTGTAAAAATGAGCCTCCGCCGCCCCTCTCTGATATCTCTCTACATCTAGCCTGGTTCTGCAATGTTTCCATGATTGGAGCTCCTTTGCCGCGGCGACGACGTTACCAGATGACGTTATCATGCGAAGCCTCGTTACAAAGTGACCTCCCGATGACGTCATAGACTTCGACGTTCTGTGACTTCTTGATAATAACACATGGGCATGTCACGTGAACATAACTTTAATGCGTAATTTACGCCAGGGTTCACCGAAATTTTATGATGTGTTTCCGTCTTCGATATGACGCTGATAAAAGTAACCCATCAAAATGAGAAAAAAAATTACCTCATGAAAAACTACCTCTTCCGGGAGTCGAACCTCTGAATGCTCAGCCCGCGACGATAAGCGCCCGGAGCTCCACTGACTAAGCTATACGAAGGCTTTTTTATTTTTATTTTATAGCAATAATTATAATGCATATTTAAAATTGTAGCATTGACGTAGTGATAAATTTCCTCAGCGACAATATTTGCAGAACTACTGCACAGGAATTCATAGGCTTACTTAGAGATATATACTTAGCAAGTCCAGAAAAACAGAAAAATAGGCACATAGCCTTTTTGGTAGACACGCGCATGATATATTTCACGCATTCTCTCTTACTCTCTGCTGCTTACCCTTTTCGTGTATAAGATGAAGGAGTAAACAACGCTTCTGCATTGTGAGCGCTTTGCTAGTGCTATGAATAGTCGCCTTCACTAAATGCTAGCCTTCGGTGATTTCTTCGAAGAGAAAGACTGCAGTGAAATTGCCATCCACTTCGGAGTAAGGCACGGGCATGGTCCGGCAATTAAGCCCGCTGGGCACTATGCTGGCCTCTTCATTATCCCCCGAGACATACGTGTGTGAGGAACCATCTGTCATCCGGTGCACAGTGGCGTAGGTGCAGTCACTGTTTCCAAAAATTTCATACTCTAGGTATCGGGTGTATCCCCTTCCAATATTTTTACAGTCCCCTCGCGAGACAGAGCATGATGATGACTCTCGAATGCCGGTGACAGGTTACCAGCGCAGTGGCCACTTTCGCATTTGTTACCTCTCGTGTTTTTGAAAGTTAGGCCGCCTATTACTGTGTTCCGTGTACTATCCCTCATGATATGAGCGGGAGGCGTCCGCCTAAAGAACACTGTGTTTGCCGCATAGTGGTGCGCCAGAGCTTCGGCTGTTGCTAGAGGCCGACCAATATGGTTTTCTCGTGCTATGTTCTTAGGAAAAGGGCATGCGCCGATGGCGTGTCTCAGGACTTCCAGGAGGCGCAAATGGTCTTTTTTTGTGTAGATTGTTGAATGAGCAGTCGAGTAGGAACAAGGTGTCCTGATTGTGTTTTTGAATGAATCTCCTATTGATTCGTTATTTGTGCTTCCCTTAGTTCTTGGCAGGTGTTGATCAGTCATATATGCCGAGTAGGCACTTTGATCGGAAGGTCGTAGGCTCGCTTGCGTATTTAGGGATAAACAACTTCAACAGCCTTTTCGTCGGATTTGCGAAGGTGTAGATAGTGGGTAGAGCTCAGAACGCGTCTCGTCACGAAAACACGCTCCAGCCACAAAACGTCTTTGCATCGTATGATATGCCACGTTTGTTTGAAACCCCTATCCGGCAGCCTACTTGGTCGCTCACCTTGCGCAAGGTGGTCAGTGTTGTGTCTTCAGCGGTGATCTGCAACCTCTGTCCAGTAGCCTTTGTATCGTCCTCGTCTCGTCATACGCAGCACAACTAGAAATTTATGTCAATTAGCTCTATAATTCTGTCCTTATCCTGCTCGGAGATAGGTCCGTATGCGAGGAATAGCTCAATATTATAGATCTACATACTTCTGTGTGAGACGAATGTGTACAAAGTCCGAACTTGTGGGGGAACACTGAAGGCCATCACTGCGGTGAGCGAAGGTTTCTACGATTTCTACTGCTTTCTGCGAGGTGATTTCCATTTCACCTACCCAAGCTTGTATAGTCGAAAACACACACACACACACACACACACACACACACACACACACGCACGCACGAACGCACACGCACACGCGCACACAAACACGCACACACGCATAAGCACACCCACGCATAGAAAGGACCAACTATCAACTGTGTTTTATTAAAAGCACAGCAATGTACTCGCGTGAGGAATTTAAACAGAAACAAAGAATATTTGATTCAGCGGCTGGCACTCGAGAAATTTAACTCAGTGACGTACAACACAACAAAGGGCTCCACCACGGAGGTGTCACCAGATTTGTTATTCAAGAAACACGTCCTCAGTGTTTCGCGCAGCTATCTTTTAAAATCTTGAATAACACCCTAGCTTCAGACATCCAGGGCACGCAACCAAACTCCTTACAGAGTAACTGCAAAATCGAACATTGTGTTCCTCACAATGAAACCTTGTGATCTAATAGTCTGTTATATAAACGTAGTTTAAATAACGCTGGCACACTTTCTCTGTCACAATACGCTTCGTTGAACGACTAAACATAACTTTTTGTGGTTATTCCCATGCGTCACCAACTTTATTCATTACGTGGCATTAATGTTTTTTTTAATTTCATCACAATTATATTTGCACTTGAAGGTTCCTGAATACTTGTGCTGTCCCTGGAAAAATTAATTTGTATGACTTTTTTTTCTTTCTCGCAGTACACCTTCGGGAAGAAAAAAACCTCGAGCGTGGTGTGCTATCCGCTGAAAAATGGCGTTATATTGCCGCTACGGGCCACCCAATCATGCACGGAAAAGGTCAGTGATATTGCTTTCCTCAGCTTCTATTTCGATATTATATGTACTCAAGAGCTGTGCCTAATAAATCTCAGCGATGATTATTAACACAACTCTTTATCATGGAGCTACGGAATCGGCGGCCAATCGCAGTACCAAAAAAGCCCGTCTTGTTTAACTGTGGAATATATTTCATTAGCAATTATCGTGTAGAACGTATGTTTTAGGCTCACGTCGCGTTTTAAGCTTGAGAAGGGCTCCCTTCTTTAGGACTCGTAATATTTACGGCGTAGTTGTCTTATAGGCTACTCTGGGACGCAGTAGTATTCTAAAAGAACAACTTTCCATGCGACAGCAATTATATGAACACTCTCGGTGGGATATTGCCACCGTCGTCGGCGCCATTTACCGTATAAGTATGCGTATCTCTTTACATGAAAACGCAAGAAAGAAAAATTGGCAGATCTCCCGTACAGTGGGAATCGATGATTTGCGAAACATGAATGAAAAATGTTGATATGTCATTTTAAAATCAGCACAAGGTTATGAGGTGGATATAATTGATGCCGTAAATGACTTCTTTGTCATGATTATCATGTTTGAATGTGTCATTTACCTTCGTCATCTATTCTCGTCACGTGATACCAAATGTAGTATATGTGGAGCTAGCAAAACGGCCGCGAGCACGCTATGAGTGTGATATGTTGTCATGTTCTTACACGACACGCGTGTCAGGATCATCATCCATTGCACCAGTCATATATTTCGACATTCATTGACGTCACGTAACACCGAATTTGGTATATGTGGAGCTAGCAAAATGGCCGTGTGTTCATCATGACGGGCCCATTAAACTCCAATGTAGCTTTGGCGCGCGCAGACGTTGGGCACAGTGACGCTTCGTTAGCGAAACGCGAGCACTCTATAGTCTGACGCTAAGCGTGACCAGCGTCCGTCGGTGCGAACCGACTGCAATCGGACGTCCAACCTCTTTCTTGTGAGTGCGAGGCGTTAGCCACTGAGCCATGAAAGAGCATCTCGTTCAACATTGAAATGGCAAGGCATTTATAGACCGTTATCCTCAGTGACAAAAGGGCGCTGCCACGTTTGAACACGTGATCTAATGGCCTCCTTTCACTTCCCGTTCAACGTTGCCATAGGTCGGCCGATTCGGTGCCGCCGCCGCTTTCAGGGAGGCCAGCAAATCGGGCGCAGTGGTCTGTCTTGATGTCTCCGTCACATTTTTTTGCACCCGACCACTGCACCAACTTCTTTTTTCGTCTCACTATTGTTCAGCTTACTCTGACAATGTCACCCGGCAGCGCAACTGGCTCGGGAAACTGCTGACGAGACATGTTTTCTTGCAATGCTCAATGCGGCTTCCACTTCTCGTCGCAGGCTGGTGGTGGTGGTGGTAGTGGTTCGAAAAGAGGAAGAAAGGCACCCAATTTCTGGCAACAATAAGGCGACACAGCGCAGCGCCTTAGACTACAAGGCAATGGAGCCCACATGCCACATCGTGGGCGCACCGCCGAGAAGTTTGGTAGGAGACCGCCAGGTGGCTGCGCCTATATATAGCGCTTGCTCTCGGTTTGCTTTCTCTTTCGCCAGACACCATTCAATGCACATAGATACCGCTACTTACTATGAACACCGCTGAAGCTAAGGTGGCAGCGAAGGGGGGCCCGCTATTCATGGTTTGCCGGATTTAGCCTCTAGAGTAAGCTCCTTCACCACCAGTCGCTTCATGGATATGTGGTAATTTGTTTCCGGTGACTTGTTGCTTCCATTGTTTAAGCACTTGACCGTGGCCCTAAACACTCTTGTGGCTACTCGATACATCATACTGCTCGATCTTCTGGATTTGTGTAAGACGGCTCAATTTTATTCGCATATCACATGCTCAGCCAGGGAGTGCCAGAAGAAGCACGCAAATTATTTTAGGCACTGGGCACTCTACCCGCACCTTAGGGATATAGCTGCCGGTAGATCCACATCAGGAAAACGGGACATTTGCATTAACGACATACTGAGGAAGCAAGCAAAGAGCTAGACAAAAGAAATTATGCGCACCTTACCGCGTATAGGAACGCCTGCAGTTGGGTACCATGCTTAGCGCAAATGCCGAATCTCGCCAAAAGTATCAAACAAATTTTATATCGTTGTTGAAAGCCTTCGAAGTAAATTATAAAGAGGCCTATTGTGACCCTGACACGTCAACAGCATTGTATTCTTTAGAGATGCGCTTTTTCGATGACCTATTATTTTAATCATATCGTTGCACATAACACTTTCACTCTTCACACTTACGCGGAAAGTTTCCATTTTTTTTCCTGTGCGCTTCTGGAAGCGACAATAAACACTTGGTTGTTGGCGCTTCACTTCCTTTTCTTCACCTCTATTTTTCACGAAATGTATTTTGTGCAGCAGTCAAGTGTACCTCAGCATGCCATGAACTGTAGTTGTATAATAGTATAATAATAATACTAGTAGTACACTACTAGTAGTAGTAGTAGCAGCTAGCAACCTGCCCAACAATTTTAGGAACCAAGTTTTTTAGGCCGTGGGTCATTTCCTCCTCCATTTGTAGTATGTAGCCACTTCAGGATTATGACTTGCCCAATAGATAGGGTTGCGTGTGTATGTCCTTTTAGACAATCCTACACAAAAGACGTTGCTGAAAGACCATTTGGACTTAGTAAATTAGCCGTTGAGAGTTTTCTTCGCAGCTTTATAATAATCAAAATCTTTTCACAAACTTCGGCAAAGAATATAACAGTTTTCTCACTTACTATAGGACAGATATAACCCCGCCGTGTTGGTCTAGTGGCTAAGGTACTCGGCTACTGACCCAAAGATCGCGGGATGGAATCCCGGCTGCGCCGGCTGCATATTCGATGGAGGCGAAAATGCTGTAGGCCCGTTGCTGAGGTTCACGTTAAAGAACCCCATGTGGTCAAAATTTCCGGTACCCTCGTCTACGGCGTCTCTCATATAATATGGTGGTTTTGGGACGTTCAACCCCACATATCAATTCTAGCATAGCTATAAAGCGGGCTAGTTCATTTCAGTTCACATTTAAACGTAACCTTAGTAAACAAAGACACCAGCATGCATAAAATACATGACATCATTGTGACAAATGTTTAGTAGCGAAGGAGTTAATCTTAATGGAATGCGTATGACCGTAAAAAAAACTATCGTCATTGTAAACGGGGTTGTGCCACAAAAATTGGGTGGTTCCCACTGATCCCCACTGGCCCTGAAGAGGAAGAAGGCAACATTTAGTCCAAAAACAAATTGTTGCGAAGCAACGGCGGTGAGCGGAAGATCCTGAGTACGTACATCGAGAAAATACTAGGCAGCGTAAAAACCAGTGATGGCCACGAGAAGGACCTGAAGTGATAGAAAGCCTACACCAATGATGATGCGGCCGCAGATGTGTAAGAAGTGCGAACGCTTGGTCTCAACGCGAGTTTCTGCTTCTGCAATTTAGACATCTGCGTCGGGCCTATGAAAGGAGCGTATGGACAGGTTTTGTGTGGTCGAAGGAACACCTCTTTTAAATGCTTATGCTCATGCTCGCTATTCTATGGCGCAAAAAATATTGAGGTTAGGGGGAAAGAGGGAAGAGGATGGGCTTGATATGCGGTATTACAACAAATTGTTACTGTAGTACTAGAGCGGATGTTACTGTCGACTGTGCTGTGAATGATTATTTTCTTATGGATTGGGTTGATTGGCGGATAATGGGAGTGGCATTTGCCCTGCTGTGGGCGTAGTCAGGCTGATGTTAATTGGGGATATCACCAAACGATTTGGCATAGGCATTAGCCTACTGTACACAATATTGAGCTCCCTTATTTTATGAGGATGTTTTTTTAAAGCATTGCATTATAAGCGTAGTAAAAATGCTGGACTATGTGCGTCGTTACATTATTATGCAATAAATCACTTACAACTTACAATAAACAAATCAAGATACTGATATATTTCTTTGAAATCACAAAATGAAAAAAAAATACAAACATGAAGTCAGGATGGTCAGTGCCATATGAGGGTTTTCCTAAGTACACAACTGAACAAATCGATCTAATTGTCATGTGTTTGCCAAAAAATTTGGCGAAGGAGTGTAGTGTCACCTTTTTTGTCTCTCAGTCTGCTCCTTGTGCTCCACGTTCTGGAGAACCAAGTTAATGCTGCATTCAGCTCGCGCGGCTGACTTTATACTATCGATTAATAAACACACTATAGAAAGCGCTATCCATAGTTTTGTGAAAACATGAATGGACTAGGAGGAACGCTGTAAGGGGAAACACCGGAGATTTCGACCATATGGTGTTGTTTATTGGGCACTAACATCGAGCTGTACCCGGGCTTCTAACATTTCACTTTCATCTAAATGCGACCATAATAATATGTCTACCCGTGACCTGCGGGTCAACATACCATCAAAAGTTTGATAGTGACCCAACATTGATAGCACTGATAGTAGCATCGATAGTGCTGCATTATTGAATTATACACCGTAGACAGGCAGCATGAAGAAGCTTTCAAAGGATTCGGAGATGGTCATTTAATCTATTCCTATCTTGCAAGACTGAAGAGAGATTTCGAAGCACGTTGGGTATGTTGAGCTCGTCAACATGTCTCTGAAAATTTCTCCTACGAAGCGCGCTGAAGTATGAATACATCAAGAGAAACTCAGATGTGCTTAACACGGACGGGTATCAAGGACAGAGGTGTGGTGGAATAAACATCACTGAAGCTGACTCTTCTACACATCGCGCAGAAATATTAGCAAACGCTTCAAAGTGCATTGGGAAGGTCGACACGCTTTGATGCGTCCGAAAGGATCTCATCTCTAGGGGCCCGAGAAAGAGTCAGAGAAAGACTTTCCTAATAGATGAGCCAATCACGTCAGGCACTGCCCATCGCCCGGAGCCATTGGGCGAATTTTCTCCGGAGAATGCTTCTTAAAGCCCAAAGCTTTCGCCCACTCAGGACAGATTCAGTAATGGTGTTGTTAGAGCCGACCCTATCATGTGTAGTGGGCCAAAATAATAGCGTCATTGTTCGAGCCTACGCAGAATGATTAAGAAGATAAGATGATTGGACGTTTATCGAAGGCTGTCTAGATTCACATGAATGAGCGAGGCTATTTCACGTTCGAATCTCATGCCTTTTTTAGGAAACGATAGATACAGAGATAGAAAAGAACGACACTTTTCTAGTAGTAATGAAGAGATTATCTGCGAAATAATTAGAATGTGTGTACTTTATCATACTGCCGAGAATATTCGGTGCTGCACCAAACTTTCGTACTCAATCTTGCTTATAATTACTGTGGTGTCGTAATGCCAGACATCTTTATCGCATTTGTGTTTAAACGATCTACGCGCAAGCTTGTCACAGCATCGAAAACACGTCAACACAATAACAGATCATAACTGAAAGCTATAGTACTCTTAATCAACGCAAAATACGTGGAGGTAAAAATTTTGTTACAAAAGCATGGCCGACATTGTCAGTGTTCTGCGTGCAGGTACACTGTTTTTTCGCGTTAAAATTATGTGGATAATTATCCCTACGGGTGCCACTCTCAACTCAGCCCACTTTCGTCACACTACGGAGCTCGGCTTAGCGTCCCGATGGCTCACGGCTTTGTGTCGACTGAAATTAGCTACGGCGCTAAATGTTTTTAGTTATTAAATGAGAAGGCACCCGACCGAGAAACAGACTCGCTTTTCCTTGACGTATTGCGCTTTGGCATTCAATAAAGTATGCACAATTTACCTGAGTAGCTCACTGTCGACTTTCTTGAGCAAGACATCTCGTGTTCTGGTCGGCTGATGGTTTTTCTGTGGAACGTGAAAACTAGAACAAACAAACATTTACCAGACAAGCATGTGAAGACGCAGCGATGAGGGCTATGAGTTTCCCCACTATCATCAATCACACATTGAGAGCTAGAGTGTTTGCGAACGCACGCGCGCCGGCCTGACACATCTGCTCGCAATCAGCCGAGCACATAAGTTCGCTTGCGTGATCGCAAGGGACAAGAGAGATGCAATAGACAAAACAGATGCAAGGGACAAGAGAGATGCCGCACTCAGCGTGTAATCAGCGCCCCACTCTTTCCTCGGGGGATTGTATCATGTGCCACCCCGAAGGACTAGGGAAAGCACAGTTCAAAGATTGAAGCGAGAACTGTTTTGCGTATGACCTATTGCAGCACGATGCGACGCACGCGTCTGACATCTATGTCGGTACAGGCAGTGGCGTAAAGTATGCGAGGGTCATGGGGGGGGGGGTAGAGCCTTCATTTCGTGTACAGTCATGGAAGCATCCTCCCTCGAGGTTTACCTTCCGAATTTCCCCTTTGAAATTTCGGACAGTCAAGGACAATGCACTTTCCGTTCAGCGAACCCTGAAATGTGAGGCACTTTTACTGAAAAGGAGAAACTAAGTATGAAGAACTCAGAAACGAAGCCGGTGCGCGTATTGGAAGACAACTCTATACGCTAGCGAAAAAATGTGCTACCATTTTCATTATATACCTTAACTCGAGTGCTGCAGCCGGAGAAATGCTAGCGCCTGCTTATGAGTTGTTATGAAAAAGAACCTTCGCCATGTGATGTCTCTTACATACTATTAGATAGTGATGCTTCTTCTAACCAGGTGAAAGTATAATGTTAATTATTATTATTATTATTATTATTATTATTATTATTACTATTACTGTTGTTGTTGTATTTAGCTCTCCTAGCTGTTTCAATAATAGTATCCATACCAAACTTGGTATGCCATAACATGACTATATGATGAGCACAAGTAATTATTATAAAATAAACATACGAAATGTATGCGTAAATGTCATGATTTACATGTCATCGTTTTGCTGCTCTTGAGGTGGTATGATGGTTGACATGATAGTTGCAAAACCGGTATGGTATGACATGACTACATTGCTAGCAGAAGCGGTGGGCTCTAACATGAAAATCATGACATGTGTGTCATGTAACAACATGACTACACGCCACACTCATGATGCGCTGGTCGCCGCTTCGCTACCAATTTTTGTATTACGGTACCTGAATGGATCACGAAGGTATATGACCTGTGGAAACATGATAATTATCAGGTGTGTGTCATTTAACAACATGACTGCATGCCGCCCCCATGATGCGATCGCGGCTGTTTCGCTAGCTACAAACATGCCAAATTCGGTATTATGGTATGCAAACGAATGACGAAAGTATGTAACTGGCGCAAACATGATAATCATGAGATGCGTGTTATGTAACAACATGACAACATACAATGCTCATACTGCGCTCGCGGCCGTTTCGCTACCAAATTTTGTATTACGGTACGGGAATAGATCACGAAGGCATATGACCTGCGCAAACATGATAATTATCAGGTGCGTGTCATCTAACAACATGACTACATGCCGCGCCCATGATGCGATCGCGGCCGTTTCGCTGGCTACAAACATGCCAAATTCGGTATTATGGTACGCAAACGGATGACGAAAGTATGTAACTGATGCAAACATGATAATCATGAGATGCGTGTCATGTAACAACATGACAACATACCATGCTCATAATGCGTTCGCGGCCGTTTCGCTAGCTCTACATATACCAAATTTGGTGTTACGTGAATTCAATGGATGACGAATGTATATGACTAGTGCAAGCATGATAATCATGACACGCGTGTTATGTAAAGCATGACTACATGCTGCGCTCATAACGTGGTCGTGGCCGTTTCACTAGTTCCACATATACCAAATTTCGTATTACGTGACGTGAATGTGTGACGAATGTAAATGACAGGTACAAACATAATAATCTTGATATGTGTGCCATGTAAAACTTGACAACATGCCACGCTAACTAGCATGGGCGCGACCGTTTCGCTAATTCCACATATACCAGGTTTGGCATCAGGGAATCAGGGGACGTGAAGAGACGACGATGTAAGTGACAAGTACAAATAAAATACTCATGACATGAAAGTCATTCACGGCATAATTTACCTCCGCCTCATAACGTTCTGCTGAGATTAAAGAAACATGTCCACCTTCCTTATTCGTGCTTCGCATATCATCGATTTCCAATTCGCGTGGGATCTGCCACTTTTTTTATAATATTACCATTATTGCTTTATTATTATTTTGATTTTTATATTATTACTATTACTTGTGAATGCATAATTTTACGTTTGTGCAATGAAAGACTCAGTACTTGAAAAAAAAAATGGCCACGTCGTACCAAGACTTGTGGCCCACCTTGAGGTCTTTGTGGATTTATGCCTCTGAAGACAGGGGAAATTTATTGTGAGAGAACGACATCTGGTGCGATCCTTTGTCGAGGGGCAGCAGATTCAGAGAAGAGAGCAACAGAGCTGATTGTTCATCACGTCGTTCTTGACAGCGTTCACTCGTTGTAGCTTCTCCTCGTTAGCAGCAGCCGCACGACAGCCTAAGCCACTGCGAGAGAGTCGTGCAGTGTTTTTGAAAAAGTCGTGGTAGAGTCGATACTAAATTATCTCGGCGTAATCTTAATTGTGACGACAAGGGAGAAGCATATCAATATCAGATCACTACACACCCGGATGCGCGTATGTTTATAGCATAATGCGTCCCTAAAAGCATAGACAGATAATAGCTCGCGGGAGTTGGGATCAGGCGGCCTCAACGAGCCTCATGATGGATACGTTGCCACGTTAATATACTCGTACTCCTAGAGTTCTTTGGAGCTCTGGTTACCCCAGTATCTGCTTGTTGGGTGAGGATATAGACGTGGTGTATTGAATTGCGTATGAGGCACTTGGCGGTGTGCCCACTTCGTATGGTGGCTTTTCGGCCAAGTGCCGCAATAAACAGCTCAGGTGATTTCTCTGTGATATTCGGAGCTCGGGGGAGTGCCCTTGTGATTTGGTCTCATGAGCGTGGATGTGCCTCGCTTAAGTGTGTGCGTTGCTAGATGCAAACTCACAGTGCATTTCGTTGTGTCGGCTTGGCTTAATGATCTGGAGCGCCTAATGTTACGAATACATAATTGTTGATTCTGGTCGTTTAACTGTGGGCTCATGTCGACCACTGCTACGGCATATTACATTACCAAGTCTCATTAAGAATAAAAAGCAACAAAAAACGTTGATCCAGTTCCACGTTATGAAAAACATCGGTGAGCAAGACATCAATGAGGGTAAAGATGATAACTATCATCATAACCCAGAGCATAATCATTGTAATTCAAAATTGATTCAATAACTCATCCGTCCGGGCTAGTAATATACGTGACTACTACTGCTACTGCCACTACTTACTGCTACTATAACGCACGTCGCGGGTTCGCTTTCCGGCTGTAGTGGCTGCATATTCGATGGAGGCGAAAATGCTGTATGCCCGTGTGCTCCGATTAGGGTGCACGCTAAAAAATTCCAGGTGGTCGTAATTTCCGGAACCCTCCTTTACGGCATCTTCTATAATCATACGGTGGTTTCGGGATGGTACACTCCACATATCAATCAAATAAATCACTACAAATATTATTACTACTATGATGACAACGAAGGTACGAGGTAGACTAAGAGATACTCGCTTTAAAATATGGTTTTCCTCCAAGCGAAAAAAATGGCTGCCATCCCGCCCGCAAACGCGAATATCCAGCGAAGCTATACAAAACACCACACACGTTGCTGAGGGGGTTTTGGGGGAGTGAATGGATTACCAACACTTTAGAGTAATATCCTCCATAATCGCTTTGTGGTCGCTGTGGTAGACCGTAAATACTTCGGCGACCATTTTCATTTAGATGGCTTTGTTACTTTCGTCAACCATTCCATTCAGACTGTTTTTCGAGTGTCTTTAATTTCTGTGTTGTACACACGGCAGTTTTATAATGAACTGAATGAGTGGCTGGACAGGTCTCCCTTTTATACTGTACAAAAGCGAAAAACAGGCGTGCGGGGAAAAAGGGCCATCTGACGTCATTCGACGTCCTCTTGTGAAGTATAAAGCCCTGCAACCAAATCCGGTTTCCGGGTACGCATCGGAGAGCGCTGCCATTGTTCAGAGACGTATTCTTATCCAGCACGCTGTTTCAATGCTTGTTATGTGATTTTTTTCATAGAAGTAAGTACTCAACAATGGCCACACGATGAAAGTAAACGGAATCGAGCAGCCGTAACTGAACTTTATGCTGTATGCTTCATTTCAAAGGAATAAGATATGTCGTTTGTCTTCAATTATTAAAGCATCCAAAAAAAAACCGGAGGCGAAATTTAGTTGTGGCGTCGCAGTTATCTACAAGCTATACCGCCAACGCGTCTGTCGCCTCGTCAGTCCAGCATGGTTGGTAACAGCTTTTTTAGATGCGGAGCATCTAATACTCGAGGCTTGTAGTGCGGCGCCGTCCGCAAGCTTCCTCCTCCTTCTTCCAGCATCTGTGCATCCCTTCCTCCTCTACACACCGCGCGCGCTTCACTCCTCCACCATCTGTGCACCCTTCCTCCTTTACACACCGCGTGCGCTTCTCCTCTTCACGAACATTCGCTAGCTGTATAATGTAGCGCGCATGCGCCGTCACGCTTCGAGAACATCGGCAACTGACACGCGCGCATGCGCCGTCGCGCTTCGAAAACATCGGCAGCTGACGCGCGCGCATGCGCCGTTGCGCTTCTCCCCCTTCTCGAACATTCGACAGCTGACGCGCGCATGCACCGTCACCAACCATCTGTGCCGCGCGCGCTTCTCCCCTTCGAGAACATTCTACAATTCTCCTGATTCTCCAGTGGACGCGCATGCGCCGTCGCGCTTCGAGAACATTCAACAGCTGACAGTGCATGCGCCGTCGCGCTGTATATATACTCAAGGTCAGCGCTTGCTCGCTCAGTTGCCGCTCGTCGGTTGGTTTGTACGGCGCGTCGACGTCCAAGGTCGCGGTGAAATGAATTCCAACGAATCCACAAACACAATGATCGACGTCCCTTCGACCAGCGCCGCCCTTTCGCATACGTGTGTACGTGTTCACTCATTTAACACCCCCCCTACAACCACGTTAACCAATTTAGCCATCGACCCAAGTAAGTCGCAGTTTAACACCCCATTTCACAACCACGTTAACCAATTCAGCCATCGACCCAAGTAAGTCGCACTTTAACACCACGTTAACCACTTATATGCTCCGCATCCTCCTCAGTGTTCCCCCGAGGGAAGCTGCGGGCAATTTTTTGTTATTCCGGGAGGGCATTCGACCATCGGGCCTCAGGTCTCCCACGCGGGAACATTGAGGATTTTCCTCACTACAGCATCGAGGGCTAGCTGAATGGCCTGGGAGCCTTCATGTGCGTGCCGCCAGCACATGAGGGCTCCCTAGGACTTCCCATGAAGACTCTTTAGGACGGCCCAAAGTTAGTTGCCGAGGTTGGGGCTGCGTAAGGCAGCGGCCCGCTATGGTGGAAGAGTTCTGAAGTTAGCACCTTGAGGATTTTCAGTAAATTTCCACAACAAGTGGGTTAGTCAGGTGACCTGAATACGGCAGACTTTCCTTGTATTCGTCGGTTGTGTATTGGGATAGAGTCTGTTACACAGTGGGAGTCGGCGTACGTACGCGTCTAAAGTTGTCGTAGATCCACCACCTGCGTCCTGTCCAGCTCGCCGCTGGGCGGAGCAAAGGTTTGGCGAGCCACGTAAAATAAATCGGTAATTACGTCGTAGCTTGTCAAACGGCCATTGATGTTGCCCCATAAGCGGAGGTCCCTGGCGTGTTTCGCTAGCTCGCACACCTTGGCGTGTGCCGTCAATACGCCTCTTAGAATGTTTTGAATGCGAATGCATTTCATAGTCAAGTTGTGTCAGGCGTCCGTCGGAATCTATCAACCACCCTCTCCCATAGCAACCGCTGCAGGCGCGTGCGTCTCTAACAACCATAGCCCCCGAAATGTCACGCATGGGCATCGACAGCTTTCAGCAACAACTGCAGGCGCGCGTGCTATATATCCTCGCCTCTAGCAATCGAAGCCCCCACCTTCTTCACTTGCCATCGCCTCATTGAAGTGCGTTTTAACTCGTTTGTAGCGTTTCTGCTGCCAGCGTTTGTGTTGATAAGACCCTGGCATTATGCCCGTCTGCTAAAATGACAGGTGCAGTGCTCCGCCGCTCCTTCTCTTGTCGTTCGAACTCTCTCCTCTCTGCGCCCCACTCTGAAGTGAAGCGCGTGCCTCACTCTCGACCATTCGCTGGCTGAGTGCCTCTCTAAGCGATGGCAGAAGTCGGTTAAGGCGAATGCCTGATGGCAAAGGGTACCACTAGCAAGAAGTGTAACACAATCCAACCCGAGCATTACATCTCTCGCTGGAGGTGACGTCACTGCAGTAGCTTCAACGTCAACATCAACCACAAGAAAAAAAGCGGAAGACAAGGCTGTGAAGCGAAAAGCACGTGGTGCCAACGCAAGCCAGCGAAGCGACCACGACAACACAAACAGGTTCTTATGAATGTGTAAATAATTTGTTACGGTACAAACCCTCGCCTCGTCGTCAATTTACGCCATTACAATTACTACGCCATGTACTTTCGGCGCAAGAAATGCATTCGCATTTCCTCACGATTTCTTTAGAGATGGTGGGGTCATTTTTTTTCGTTAGTGTCTGAGGCGAAAACACAGTGAGCGCTGTTGCGACCAGGGTTTGCGGTACCGGAGATCCGGGATCAAAGTGTTGAGGCAGGAGGAGGTTGAACTTCTTAGAGAGGGTTTATTTACATTATTTACATGGCATGCGCTCTCTGGCCCGAAGCTCTACATTGAAAGCTCTACATTGAAAAAGGCTGTCTCTTGAACAAGCTCAGTGAACCACACTAAGCAGCCTGCGAGGGCTGAATAAGTACATTCTCATCTGACCAGATCCCTAGATCAGGGAACAGGTTCATACGGCACTGTCCAATAACATGTCCCGCCGCATACACGAATGTTATTATGCTGGCACCACCTCCAATATATATAAACATACACAAATGCACAAACCGAACACGCGTATGGTCCCGGCGATGCTGCCTCCTCCGGCGAATCTTACTTGAGCGGGTGAAACAAGTCTGTCATCTCGCCGCTCGGGCCGACCACCCATGCTTTGTCGTACAGCAGTCGCAGTCTAGGCGCCTCCGAGGTGCCATGCCAGGACATCTGGGGCTCATTTGAGTGTCGGCGGCTCATCAGGCAGAGATGCACAGCGTGATGGTCCGACGTCCGTAATCGGCGGAAGCTCGGCATTGTGGCCTTTACCGGGGCACGAAGACGCCACGTGGTGAATCGTGGAGCGGACCCGAAGGACAATGGTGCTCCGTAAAGTAATTTCAGCCATGGAGCGCCCAATACACGGAAACAGCAGGTCTTCTTGGCGCTGCTCTTTCTCCACTGTTCTGGTGGCCGCGGCAAAAGGGTGGCCCGCCTAACGCAACAGCGCATGCATCTGCTAGCAGATTAGTACGCGAGCGTCTGTTTGGAGTTTAGGGATCCGGCGTATGGTTTTTAACCCGTGGAGACAGAACCATTGCGGGGTAGAGGTCGTTCTAAAACTCTAGCGTGGTGGTGATTCTTGCACGTATCGCCAGAGAACCTTAGCCGTAGGTAGTTGTGTATCAGTGCGTGCGCCAGTGGTCTACTGTATGGACATTTTTTTACAGAGAATGGGATTTCCTCCTTTCTGGGCTGTTGCAGAAGATTACGAAAGCCAACGTCACAGCTTTGGCAGTGCATTTCTTGGAGGGTGACGCGCGCTAACAACAGCCCAGAGAGGACTATGGTGGCATCCAGATCGCCTTGAATGAAAAAAGTCTATACACTGCAGTGTGAACGCTTCGAGAGCGCAGTCGCACCACTGGCTGTGACTAATTTCTGATGCGCTTTGCTATTACCAGCTGACGCGCGTTTCACAGCATATACATCGATAGAGTGCTGCAAAGTAGGATTTTCTCAGTTTCACGATGCCTTACCAACTCACTGCTTCGGTATTCTTGCCATGGCATCACATCACGCTATGAGGGCCTTCCCTTTATTCTCGATTTATCGCAAAGAAGCCGAGTGGCTATAGCTGAACATTTTCTAAAGTGAAAGTTCTAGAACCCTGCCCCATCCTTCAATGATGTGGGAAACCATTCACGCCTTACCACAGTTTATAATTTTTTTTGCAAACTCGGACTACAGAAACTCAGGGACTCGATGCGGAAGTCGCGTACTCGACCACACGACCCCGTAAATGCTTGAAACTATTTTGTGAAACAAACCTATGCACAAGCCATGTTGGGTGAGCAGTCACGTTAACGAATGTAACATTGCGTGGCAGAAGAGTAAAGTAACACCGGACGTCACACAATTTGAATAGCGCGTAGAGTGGGTTGTTGAAGACTTTAGCCTGCTCCGCTTGACGGACACTCATGACACACGGAAGCTGGTGGCACACAGTAGGCTTGAACGAAGTGGAAATGAAGTGAGATTGACGCGGCATGAAGTGGGCGAGTGAAGTTGGGAAGCATCCCAAGCAATAGTGGGCCTAGTGGTGAGTTGTGGAGGCAGTGCCAGTGGCTGGATGTATTAGGCTTATTGTTCAGTGGTTTGAGTAGTGAGAAGTGGTAGGGGGCCGAGTGGTGAGTTGAGGTAGTAGTGTTCAGTAGTAGTAGTTAGAGGAAATAGTGGACGCAGTGGTGAGTTGAGGTAGTAGTAAGCAGTGCAAGTGGTAGGAGAGCGTAGTGGGCCGAGTTTTGAGTTGAGGAATTATTATGCAGTAGCAGTGTTTGGAGGAAGTAGTGGGAGGAATGGTGAAGTAAGCAGTGGTAGTGGTTGGAGGGAGTAGTGGGCCTAGCGGTGAGTTGAGGGAGTAGTAAGCAGTAGTAGTGGTTAAAAGAAGTAGTGGGCATGGTGGTGAGTTGGGGTAGTAATGAGCAGTGGTAGTCGTTGGACGCAGTAGTGGGCCTATCGGTCAGTTGTGGTAGTATTGAGCAGTAGTAAAGGTTGGAGAGAGTAGTGAACCTACTGATGAGTTGACGGAATAGATAGCAGTGGTAATGGGCATAGTGGTGAGTTGTGGTAGCAGTGGGCAGTTGTAGTGGTAGGAAGGAGTAGTGGACCTATTGTTCAGTTGTGATAGTAGTGAGCAGTAGTTGTGGTTGGAGGAAGTAGTGAGCATAAAGGTGAGTTGAGGTAGTAGTGAGCAGTGGTAGTAGTTGGAGGGAGTAGTGGGCCTATTGTTCAGTTTTGGTAGTAGCGAGCAGTAGTAGTGGTTGGAGGGCGTAGTGGACCTAGTGGTGAGCAGTAGTAGTGGTTGGAGGGAGTAGTGGGCGTAGTGGTGAGTTGTGGTAGTAGTTAGCAGTGGTAGTCGTTAGAGTGAGCAGTGGGTGTAGCGGTGAGTTGTGGTAGTAGTTGGAGGAAGTAGTGGACATATTGTTCAGTTGCTTTAGTAGTGAGCAGTAGTAGTGGTTGGAGGATTAGTGGACCTAGTGGTGAGCAGTAGAAGCGGTCGGAGGAAGTAGTGGGCGTAGTAGTGAGTTGGGGTAGTAGTGAGCAGTGGTAGTTGTTGGGCGTAGTGGTGAGTTGTGATAGTATTGAGCAGTGGCAGCTGTTTGAGGGAGTAGTGTAGTGGTGAGGTGTGGGAATAGTGAGCAGTGGGATTGGTGGGTTGAGTGGCACACATCCGCAGTGGCCTATACTCACTTTTGAGGGTAAATATCACTATGGTCTACAATGGTCACCGGACATGAAAGGATTGGCCACCAACAGCATGGCTGTTAAAACCTCCCAACCCATTACAAGTAGCCCAGCCGTAATTCTGCATCGTCATCAGCCAAAGCAGCCACAAAGTGTGAAACTATGTAAGTGAGCGTGGTACCTTACAGACGCGAAGTGGGTACCTCGCTATTGTGAGGTTGACGAATTACGGCATACTGGGTACATCTCGATTTCGCAAAAGTATGTTAATTGATGACTTCGTTGGTACTTCGCAACTGTACTTGCAATCGTTTATCTGGAGAGTTGGCAATGGGCTTTCAATATGTACCTCCTCGAGTTTTTAATGAGACAGTGCGGTGTGTTCCGTGCCTGCCGGCCGCACTTATTGAGATACAAATTATATGGAGACTCTGGGGGGCTATTTGCTATTGCCGTAAGGTTGCACTAAAAGTCGGTATCGATGTTCCTGTGCTATACGCGCTATTGAAAGCCTGAAAGCACTAGCGATCAACTCGACCGAAGCAGAGATGAAACGAGCCGGTTATCTCTATCGCGCGAAGGGCGCATGCGATCACGTTGCGCCGCGGGCGAGAGCTGCCACAGATGGTCACCCTCGCCCGTCTATTGTCGCGATGCGTTCTTTTACGAGTTGGGCGCTGTAATTCGTGGTTGTGCGCACCCTATATTTCTAGCGGGTGTCAGCAGACAGCCAATACCTATACATATGCTGCACTGTTCTGCCATGCCGAAGCGATGACAGAACGAAAGTCACTTCGCTCGTTAGAGCTGCCGTATTCCCTTTCACCAGTGCTTTGAATACAGAGTTACGCCACATTTGATCCAATGGGAGTTAGCTACTAACCTTACTAAGTGTACCATTTCAACTTTCTGGTATCTCTGTGCGTCGCTTTAAGACGAAACGTTGACATTATTTTTTTTCTCACAAGGGTTGTAGCTTAAATGCTAAACGTCAGCTTATGCTATTTTATGAACTATAGTGCCTTTTTTATTCTTGTGTCCCCCCCCCCCATTGCAGGTGTGCGAGCCCATGCTAGAAGAGATGAAGACTTTTTCTACTGGCTACGGGCAGGCAGGTGCTGTCGGCGCGCGCAGAACAAACTCCAGTGGCAAGTCGACGACGCCACTGCTGTCGACGACATCGGCGTCTGGAAAGTCGAAGTGGAAAAGACGTCAGCACACGAGACTCCGAGCCGAAGATTCCTTATAACCGCCGCTGTCGATGATGTAACAGCCTCCAACAATTTTACGTACATCGCGCGAGCGTCGACCTCGTGCGGTACCAGCGCCTTACATCGGCGATAATCCATTGGATAATCTGCGATACCGGCAGTATACGCACAACCGTACTAAACAACGCTATCTCAAGTGTCCTCTGCCACGCTGTTCTTTTCAGTACGATGCACGCCTTGTCGTAATGCCTGTATTGGTCTCTTACACAAGGCCTTCCGTTCGTATGTACTTGGTAGCAAACCGGCTACCTTGCAAAGGTTAACCTCACTGCCTTTCTTTATCTGCCATTTCTTCCCTCTGCTATAGAAGACACGAAGTAAAACAATAGTTGTGCGAACAAAAGAATGTGTGTGAAGAAAAGCGGTGATTTATCGGTGCACGGTCTATTGATCTTTACTGTTAACGCAATGCGGTGTTGTAGCAATTATGGTGCTCAAATGAAGACCCCAAAGCGAAAGGTTGAAATCCTGGCCGCGGCGGTTGCAATGAAGTTGAATCGCTAGTGGTCTGTGTGCTTATGACCAGGTGCTCGCTTAAGAATCCTGGTTGTTCCAAAACTCCGGAGCCAATCCCGTACACCTCTCATAATCATGTCAAGGTTTCCGAACGTAAAACCCAACATTTATTGTTACTGCTTTCCTTCCTGCTACCGCAGCGAAATGAACTGCGCAAAGTTGATGCACAAGGCAATCTTGTGAGCCGTCGGCGATAGTGTGGAATTCGGGCTTCTCTATAACAAAGAAAGCGAATGCTTTGTCCTAAAAAGAGCAGCATGACAGACGTCACTAGAGCTTGTAATGCGCTGCTTTGTGCGCCGGCGCACGCGACTCCACTTCTAGCGCATTATTGCCGTTGTAAGGCGCTGACACTGCCCGTAGTCGATGCACGCGCGATACATTATAATGCTGATGGCTGTACATTATATCATCTGAAAATACATCGCAAGCTGCAGTGTCTAGCAGCTGTGTCACCTGTAAATAGTGGACTCACCAGGCCAGAAACCAAAGAACATGAATCCCTGCCACGAGTTCGAAAAAAAGGGGGGTCGTCATTGCTTTGCTCAAACTTGACATACGACCTCACTGTGATCACAACCACCAGCTTTCGATGCTGTGATGCGCTTGCGTCTTATGTTCAAGAGGAAAAACTGAGTTTTTTGTTTGTGTGCATGCGTGGACATGTGAACTTGTCGCTACTGCTAGAAGATACAGCAATCTGTGGAACTACTTTTATCAAAGTGTCAAATGGGTATGCGTTTACACCGTGCGCACTGCACGAGCCCGAAATTGGTATTGCGGGAGCCAACAGTGCGTCCCAGAAACAGTGTGCTTGACGGGGGTAAGAAAAAAAAGTGTTAGAGAGCACGACACGCTTATGGTAAATAAGAGGGAACATGTCATCGCATTTCTCCACGTACAGCCTAAACTTCGCTTGTACAATTCTGGCACGACATTGCCACCCCATACCATCATACCACTTGCATTTCATTGAAAAAGTGCAGTACTATGTCAGACAGACTGCATTGCCGGTGCCAATGAAGACCCTCTGTATTGCTAATATAAACTTCACTTCCGCGTATGTCATTATGTACATACTGTAAATACAATATTCTTCCTGCTCTATAACATAATCATCTCATCAATCTGTTTTGTTCCTGTTGAGTGGTGCCAACACTAAAGTCAGTAACGTAGGAGGCAAAGTACTATTACAGCACCTTGTTGAATGCGGTTTCGCTCATAAGTTGTATGGTTCATGCAATCCCAAGGTGTTAAAAGAAGACACGGTTCCTACGCCCACTGTGCCGCGAAAGTTGAAGGCATTAAAAGCGACCACTGAGATTTCGTGTCCCTTGTATTTCTTCGTAATCTTAACATGGACATTGTGTGTTGTGCATTGTGCATTGTGCATTGTGCATTCTGCATACCCTTGTCAGAGTTGAATGGTTTTTTAGCTGTAAAGTCGCCACCACCACGTTTCATTTAGTCGAACGATAGAGAGGTGTTGCCAGTTCCGAACGGCAATTAGTCCTTGCTTTTCACATGAGCACATCTTGTACAAAATCAGTGGCTGAAATGCCCTTGCTACACTTTTTCGTCCACGTCGCGATTGCGTTGGCCTCAGTACCTTGACGCGCCTGTATAAATGCTTCGTCATTGTTTTTGTGTGTATTTTGTAATAGACGTGAGACTATTTTCTCAGAGTTTATAGGCAGCGGCATCTTGAGGTTCAGTTGGAATTCGTCACTTCCGTTGTGGTACCCGGGGCTTCAATGTTTCACTTGCATTATAGATAGTTAAAGCTATACCTGAGGTTTCTTTTTGACGTGAGTACGACTGCCTCCGCGTAATTACCAAAATAGGTGTGAGAGTTCGCGAGCAGTGGTGGCGATGAAGCTGACCTTACTTCAAGCGGACTTGTCTTTCAGGGTTGCCGTTGGTAGGTACCTTGCCCCAAAATGCGAACTTTGTCACCCGTTTGGCGACGAAAAATTTCAGTCGGCGCCATGGCTGTTTTTAGATGCGGAGCATCTAATACTCGAGGCTTGTAGTGCGGCGCCGTCCGCAAGCTTCCTCCTCCTTCTTCCACCATCTGTGCATCCCTTCTTCTTCTACACACCGCACGCGCTGCACTCCTCCACCATCTGTGCACCCTTCCTCCTCTACACACCGCGTGCGCTTCTCCTTTTCACGAACATTCGCTAGCTGTATAATGTAGCACGCATGCGCCGTCACGCTTCGAGAACATCGGCAGCTGACGCGCGCGCATGCGCCGTTGCGCTTCTCCCCCTTCTCGAACATTCGACAGCTGACAGTGCATGCGCCGTCACGCTGTATACATACTCAAGTTCGGCGCTCGCTCGCTCAGTTGCCGCTCGTCGGTTGGTTTGTGCGGCGCGTCGACGTCCAAGGTCGCGGTGAAATGAATTCCAACGAATCCACAAACACAATGATCGACGTCCCTTCGACCAGCGCCGCCCTTTCGCATACGTGTGTACGTGTTCACTCATTTAACACCCCCTCCTACAACCACGTTAACCAATTTAGCCATCGACCCAAGTAAGTCGCAATTTAACACCCCATTTCACAACCACGTTAACCAATTTAGCCATCGACCCAAGTAAGTCGCACTTTAACACCCCGTTAACCAATTATATGCTCCGCATCCTCCTAAGTGTTCCCCCGAGGGAAGCTGCGGGCAATTTTTTTGGCTACCTCCAAAGTTCTTGTTTTACATATTCAAACATGATTTACTTATTCATGAATACTAAATATTCCATTTACTTTTGCATTCTTGTTTTATTTGGGCCCCACCCTTGTGGTCTATAGTGGCTAAGTTGCTCGGCTGCTAATTTGCAGGTCGTGGGATTGAATACCGGCTGCGGTGGCTGCATTTCTGATGAAGGCGGAAATGCTGCAGGCCAGCTTGCGCAAATTTGGGTGCACGCTAAAGAACCTCGGGTGGTCGAAATTTTTGGAGTCCTCCACTACGGCGTCTCTCATAATCATATCGTGGTTTTGGGACGTTATACAAATTTAATACCACATTTTAATCAATCATTCTTTTTGCTTTATTTAGCTACAAATGAGGCAAATAGACTAAAAGCATGAATAATTTGGTGCATAGATGACATGAATACTTTTAAATGACATCAATACTTTAAATTTCGGTGCCTTTTGAAATCCCCCTCACTGCAATCCTGGTGCCTTCTTGAATGCAGCAGCAGCCCAAGCCACTATTCAATTTTTCAAGAAGACAAATCTGCTTGTCGAAACGCCGGTTCCCGCGCAACGTGTGTTTACTAAAATTGCATCGCAGGCTTCCATCGTTCTCCGGCTACTGCTTTTTTTTAGATAAATAAGGCCGCACCTAACGAATGCCTCATGAAGCACCCCGAACATCGTTACAAAACACATCCCGTGGAAATCAGACTCTGCTATGGCCAGCTCAGCCAAATCGTGTTGTCATGCGCGGCAAGGAGTGTTTACAAGCAAAGCCCGTAGTTACTATTCTCTCAGGCGCCACTTTTCCGAATACAGAGGCCCGTGCTCCCTCTCTTCGAAGCAGTAGGCGTTTGCTGCTTGACGTCAAAAAACAGCTAGCATGCCATTGGCCAAACGCTGACGTAAATTAAGACCAGGCGTTTGGACCAGACGGAATTCGGTCCGGCACGGCACATTGTAGTCTGCTAGTATTATACAGTGAGTCATGCTCGCGCACAAAAATCGCAACGGGAGAGGGCCATTTCGTTTCGTGAAGAGTGCTCAAGGTCATCACGCACATTGAACTATATATAGCTTCTTTCCTGTGCCCTCTGTTCTTGTCTGTCTTCAACCGAGCTAGTCAGGTCGAGACAAAGCGCATTAAGGGGACCGGAAACTGGTCAGAACATGCGATTAGATCGTAGTAGAAATTAAAAGAGCACGAAATGTAAGGACATACTGCAGCGTTCTTTTCGCACTGTGACTAGGATTTATATTTTTATATAATGCTTTAAGTTGTAAAAAAAGTTTGCGGCGCAACCTAGCAGAAAGGCCTTGAAGCTGGACTGAATATGTAGTCGATCACTTTATTCAACGTGGTCGCGTAGTCGGATATTCTCGTGCACGCCAGTCCTCGAAACTCAAGTATGTGAATATATATTTAGCCCCACTCAATTCTGTGCTGCTTAAGTTACGACGTAAAAGGAATAGCACGGTGAAAAGTGGCGCTGCCATCGCGGCAGCCAGTGGACCAAGTGGAGCCGTGAGCACTCATGCGCAGTAAACCCCCACGCTCGAACACAAACAGTCCGCGTGCTCACTGTTTGCAGCTTGGGAGCATACGACTTCGCATTCGCTGCAGACCGGAATACGCTAAATGCAAATGCTTCACGACGATTTTCACATAATGGTTCCGGCATGATACTGACTGAGGGGCAATATTTGCTTCGCGCATATATATATATATATATATATATATATATGCTCTAACCACTACGCCTCTAATGCTAATCACCTATACTTGCAGCTGGCTGTACCGCATAAGACCATCGGTACAGCACACGCCGTTCACAAAGTACAATGGAAACAAGAACCTCACCTCCGTCTGGAACTCCAACCACCCGAACCCTAACCAGGTGCGTTTTCAGGTCACATGACAGCACTACGAGCATACTAATTTTATTCGCATGAATGCGTACGTATTCATATCTTCGGCGAATGTTTGCATGGTTTATAAGTAGCTTTTCTTTAGATAATAGCGATGTAGGCGAGAACGTTACTGATCATTCTTTTTTATCATAAATGTTCACATCGAGCACTGTCTATCAGGCCACTGATTATGATACACCATAGAGATGAGAAAGACGGGACACTCATTTACTGCGCTCACACTACGATATAGCAGCAGTAGCCGCTACGAGTCGTGTACTACTACTACTACTACTACTACTACTACTACTACTACTTCTACTACTACTACTACCATGCTCCTTTTATACTCTTAAACATCGTGAGGGCGCAACTATACACAACACACAGAAAGAGACAGACATAAGGAAGGGCGCAAACTACCAACTGGCTATATAAAAAAAATCACAGCATATCGACGGGGTGAATGATGACGAGTGGGCGAAGCTCCGGAGGGAATCATTGGTAAACCGTGAATCTTCCGTATTTAGTTCGTGCTCCTTACCGGGCTGCCGAAATGAGGTGCCTTCTTCCTCTTCTAACCACTACCACCACCACCATACGACGACTCCGAGCACACGGCAACAGCGAGCGGATTTCTTTACAACGCTCCCCCTGGCATACATCGTTGAACTATTGCCTTCAACCAATGGTATGCGCCATATGTGACATCATTCATATTATAACATTTCGCATCTTTCATTATCAACTACATGTGCCGCCATCTAGTTTTAAGTTTATCAACTACAAGCATCATCAACTACAAGTACAGCTATCTAGTTTTGAATTTATCAAATACATGCATCACCAATTACAAGTCGTCCGTCAACCCACCCGTGCTTCCGTCCGTCCGCGCGACTATCTGTGCGTCAATTCATGCGTCTGTCCAGCTGTCCATGCGTCCATCCATGAGTCCATCCATCCTTCTATCTGTCTGTTCGTGCGTCCATCTGTCCATACGTCCGCGGGTCTATTCGTCGGTCCGTCTGTCTGCTAGTCAGTCTGTCCGTCCGTCCGTGCGTCTTTCTAGTGAACACTCTAAGTACCGCCATTTCCCATCTCGCATCCCCTGTCGCACATACCCGCTCTAGAACGGGCATGTGCCCCCGGTGGCTACGTACTACTACATGCATACAATGAATGGACAGACGCACGCCTTCAGAAGCTTCGCATAAAAGATAAACAGTTATATAGCAATATCCTACACAGGGGCACCGCCACAACAACCACGAAAATTTAAGCCAGATAGAAATGTTTAGGTGAAACCTCGATTGCGTTGTACAATGCCGAATTCCAATTTCTTTCTCGTTCGATTTAAATTTTCGGGATTGTTGTGGCGGTGCCCCTGCGTATGAAGTTGATACATGAAGGTGTTTATATTTTTCAATAGAGCCAGTTAATAGTTTGCGCCCATCCTCGTTGGTTTTTTTCTGTGTGTTGTGTATATTTGCGGCCTCACGATTGTTTCTATGTGAAAGCACCAACTCGCCCAACAGTTAACTTTTTTGAAAGATGCCCTGGAGCGCCGCTAATTTTTGCAAGAGTGCTGTAGCGCTGATTGCGTTATCGTTTTGTTACAACTGCGGTGGAAGCCCTTCAGCATTCCGGAGCAGGGCAAGGCATCCGTAGACTTTGCTGACGTAAGTTGAGCAACAAGAGTACACTTGGACACTGTTCACAAAATCGCTGTGCGAATGAGTTCACGCTGCTGCTAAAGGACGTAGTGTTTAGGGAAAGAGTTTGACTATTCAGAGCACTTGGTACTCTTTTATGGGAGGGCAGACGTCTGTCCCTGAGTGAAAAAAAAAGACGTGTTTAGAAAAGACTTGTTAACAATTTAGGGTACGAGTTACTCTACTATGGGAGAGCATAAAGCCGTCCTGTGGGTATCAACGAATGGCAGATGATGTTTAGAAAGAATTTATTTACATATGTACAGATCATAGGTTATGTGTGACGAATCAGTACTCAAGATTACATTAACATTTTCACACTTGCACATCACACCAACACAACACAAAAATGAAATTTTCACATACAGCAAACAGCACAAATGGAAACAACAGATTAACAAACGCATATAACTCAGAACTGACGCTATAAAGAATCGTTCAAATAAGTGAATCGGTAGGTGCACATATTTTTCCTTAGTATACATGAACTTGGTGGTAGAATCACCAGGGTATGAAATATTAAGGTGGCGAACACAGTTACAAAGGGCAAGGCGACAAGCTCATCAACCCTTACTTGATGGTACGGCTTCGCACCGTGTCGGCCGAAAAATAAGTAGCACCCGTTCATGCTAAACGTTGACAAAAGGGCGTAATCATGGCGCAAAAACTCGAGCTCTCCCAAGAAGAAGAGTAGGAATGCGAACACCTCACGCCTCATGTGCCCAAGTAGTGGTCACGAGGCGCGTGAACGGCTATTCTCAGCGACGGCTTCGCAGCAGTTACGCCAAAGGCTGAATAGGCCGGCAACTACTAAGAACGCCGCAAAACACCCCCATCGGTACCGGTCACCGGACACGAACTCTCGGACACGTTGGTCACGAAAACCAGCATGGACCGCACGCCAAGAAGGTGGGTGACCACACATTCTATTGTCACATGCCGGTTGACCTCAATCATGACGCAGTTAGGGCAAGTGGACTCGCGTACCACCTGTCATCGTTGTAGCCCAAGGAGGTTTTTGTAGCCGATCGCGAGTGGGGAACAAGCACCAGTCCCATCGCCAAACGAAGTGACGAACATGACCTGGCAACGCCGCTGCGACCATGTGCTCCCACGGGTGACTCATGACCGCATGTCGGTGTCGGGGTACCAAAGGCTTCACAAGGGCGGCCATTATGTCCACCACTTTCACTTCAGCTACATCAATTCCAGGGCATGCAGTCTGTAGACAGTGATGGGAGGTCAGCAAGGCACGCTACACAGTCGGTAAATGGAAGGAATGTGGGCCACATGCAGTTGATAGGACCATCGGACACTAAGACACGTAGGGACGCACTTAGGTGGTAACGTGCGAGTGTCTGCGCAGACTTATCATCGTTACTTAAACCTCGCAATACAGTGTGCTAACGAGGGGCGCGATATAATTCTGTACCGCCAGGCCAAAAGAACGAGCTGTGTTTAAAAGAAAAATCACATCATAATTACAGAGTTCATGATCATGAGTGGGGCGAAGCGTCCTAGTCTGTGCGTTCGTCTGTGCGTCCGTCCGTCTGTCCATTCATTCGCGCATCCGTCCGTGCATCTGTCTGTCTGTCCGTTCGTCCATCTAGTGAACACTCCAAGTACCGCCATCTCGCATTTTTTCATCATATATTCAGCATATAGAAGTACCGCCAACCAGCGGACATTTCAAGGACTAAACGAGAGTCGGCACTCGGGCACTTTCTCACGACCTGCGCTTCGTGTCTACTTCCCACCTTTCACTGCTTCTAGTTCATGTATATATACTAGTTCACTATATTCATGACACTGCGACCCAACCCTCGCTAAACCTTGCTGAAACCAGGGTGTTTACGCCCAGCGAGTTTAACGTGGCAACACGCACTGTTCGGATAGTGCTCAAAGTGCGTCCTTCTGTTACAAGTTTTTTTTTTCAGTAAGCATCAAACTCAAGGCAAATTTCATTGGAGACTGCTATTGAAGATTAGGATAAGACGGAAGAGATTGCTTGACGTATATTAGTCACTGATATGTCTCATCTGTTAAGTAAGAAGTTTCCGTCACATGCTCGAGTTGGTATTCAAACCTAACCCTCATATTCACAAACGCTCCTCGACTCGAATTTCATCCTTCACTTGACTGACTCCCGTATTCAAGAACGCCTCTTCTCTCAAACGCTTCACCTTCACTAGAGAAAGCCGATGGGAGCACCGTCTCTAGGCAGGGCAAGTCACTGCATATCAACGATAATCTGCTGCGATTCTTGAAAAGCGCAGTGCCATTTTCAGCCGAGAAGCGGCACAGTCGAGTCGAGGAGTGTTTGTGAATACAGGGGTAAGTGACCAATACTCGTCTCTGTAAGTTATTTCATTAGAAACAACTATCTTCTTACTTATGATTAACTCGCGCGGGTTTCCTCCTCACTTGAAAAGGGTGTGTACGTGCCGCTCCTCTATAGTCCGTCTACCAACTACTACGACAACGACCACATACATCGTGGACGCACGACTCACGGCATAGAAAGCTTCGCCCCAACGAAGCTGTTAGAGGGTCCCTGAAATGGTTTTTTCACATTCCGTTTTTTATTAGACCACCACTGGAGCAAATAATTGGCACCAGAGTTCTATCAAAACACTTATTATTAATGGATCTACGTGTACTAAAAACGTACCGTCCTTCTCCGCTCCGCCTTTCACCCTTAACTGCCCTCAACTCTTCCTTCGAGCGCTCGGGGCTAAGCTCCGCCTTCACGGCGCCTGCGTCACGACGTGGCGTGAGACTGCATACGCGTAAATCCCGCCGCAGATCCGATACCGGCCGTCTGTGCTGCGCGTTCCACAGCCAATCAGATCAGCTGGGAATGATGTCGTCAGTGGGGCAGAGCGTGTCAATTGGTGCATGGGCGGTTGAAAACGCGTTTGGCTGAGCCGCAGCGATCTGCAGCGATCTGGAGTGATTCGCAACTTGAAAGCGTTGTAGCGAATAACACAGTTTACGCAGAGAGCTCAAATCAGTCCCTAAATTACCCTTAGGACTTGGTCTACCAGCCCAATGTGTTTTCAAAATATTGTCAAAACCATTTCACGGTTTTTTTTACGATTTAGAGTACTCGGGTCTTTACTAAGGGAGAGCTGAAAGTCGTCCCCGAGGCCTCACGCAGAGGGCTTTCAGAAGCTTTTAGAAAAAAAAGTGTTTAACGACTTAGAGCACTTGGTACTCTACTAAGTGGGTGTGTTCAGAAAACGTGGGTAACGATTTAGAGCACAAGGTATATATACTCTACTATAGGAAATGATTTAGAGTACAGGGTAACCGCTACAGAAGCGTACAGTGACTTAGGCTATGTGCAAATGTCTTAATACCAGACCGTAAATATGCATACGAAGCGAGGAGAACATTTCTCTAGTGTTCATGGTTGAATCGTGCCAACTATACCAGTTTAGCGTGCTTGAGAGTATTCGTTTTATGTGCACGCACGCTCACTTCATAACGAAGCAATAATATTATACTGTGAGAAAAACAAGGAAAAAAAGGAAACGAGACGCCTAGTATTTCAACAGGTTTCTTAGGCAGAGACTACTGTACAAATGGGTATCGCAGACGTCCAAGTTATTAACATTTATTTTGTTCAAAGGTTCTCATGTGGGCTATTAGGTTAATGAACATTATGACTGAACAGCGAAAAAAAACAGGGCAGTGAAGAGTGATGTGTCAGGTGTGTTCACTACGCCGTTTTGTTTTGTTTTCTTTTTTGCGCTGTCCTGGAAGTGTTTTTTTTTCTCCTTGCCAACGGAAGACGACGATTTACTGTTCACCATTTATTCGGCTCTTTTTCCCAAGGTCTAAACACTGTTTGTGGAGCGGGTGACGCCAGGACACGCCACGGAGTCGCCGTTCATGTGTACTGCTGTAATATCTCCATGAAGGACAAGTAGGTGCCGAATCATTGCGAGATTGACTGCATTTAAAATACGAATGCGTTTCTTAGTCGGGCTATAACGTCAGACATCTGGCGTTGTCCGCGGCGTCTGCGTGCCGGCAGGTGTTATCTCTTCGCTCTCACTCCCTATCCCATAGCAACAGCTGTGGGCACGCGCGCTTATCCTTCTCCCCAGAAACCAAAACATGTGGCGTGAGAGAGTATAGGAGCAGGTAGGCGCAGTGCATGGTGCAAGAATAATCTTAGGTGCAGTGCTTCGCCACTCCTTCTCTCGCCGTTTGCTCTCTCTCATCCCTGCGCACCACTCGCTCGTCCACTCGCGCCTCACTCTCGACCGTTCGCTGGCTGGGCGCCTCTCAATAACATCCGGAAATGTGTGCTCTAGACGCCGCTGTGAATTGCCGATTCGAGAACGCTGGCAGTTTACTCTGCCGTTCGCTAGCTCCTCACTCTCAGCCGTTCGCTGGCTGGGCGCCTCTCAATAACATCCGGAAATGTGTGCTCTAGACGCCGCTGTGAATTGCCGATTCGAGAACGCTGGTAGTTTACTCTGCCGTTCGCTAGCTCCTCACTCTCAGCCGTTCGCTGGCTGGGCGCCTCTCAATAACATCCGGAAATGTGTGCTCTAGACGCCGCTGTGAATTGCCGATTCGAGAACGCTGGCAGTTTACACTGCCGTTCGCTAGCTCCTCACTCTCAGCCGTTCGCTGGCTGGGCGCATCTCAAGGCGATAGTGGAAGTCGGTGAAGGCGAATGTTGAACGGCAACGGTACCCTCTTTCGGCACTAGAAATGCATTCTCATTTCCTCACGAATTTCCTTCGGGGAAGTGGGGCAGTTTCTTTAACGAAATGTTCTGTTTTGTATGACCATAAGATATGATATAGTTAAATAGAAAACAAATTCAGTGGTTAATTGACTAGGAAGACTAAATGAGCATCATAAGCAAGCTACATGTTGCTAAACATCTGCCACGTTGGATCAGTAATTATAGTGCTAGGCTGCTGACCCGAAGGTCTCGCGTTCGATCCCGCGGCCACGGTAGTCGATTTAGATAGAGGCGTAATGATAGAGGCCGGTGTACCGTGCGATATCAGCGCACGTAAAAGAACGCGGAATGGTCGAAACTTTCGTTGCCATCAACTGTGGCATCCGTCACAATCATACAGCTGGTTTTGAGATGTAAAATTCCGGATATTCTCATTACATGTAGCTAAGCCTCCTTGAACTTTACTAAAAAGAAGTCTTGTGAAAAAACTGCAACATTTAAAAGAACTTTTTTCGCTGTTTCTTTCTATTCAGGGCCATGTACAACTCCGATGGAGATTTTCTAATAGGCAAGTCTATCAACCACTTCCCTTTCATAATAGTACTCGATGTTAAATTGAAGAAAATTGTGAAGTCATGCACTGAGGACAGGGTGCGAGTATTTATACCACTGCTTGTTCTTCGCCCCTTTCAGTTCCCCAGCAAGGTAGCCTAAACGTCGTCACCGAGTTCGGCAGGATGCACGTGGAACCCAACGAGATCTGCGTCATTCAGGTGAGGGACAACAAAGATTCAGAGGATATGGTGGCACTTCGTTGTTGTCGAGTTTAAGGCGAAACTGTTGCCTCACCACTAAAGCGCCGTATTTTCTGATAAATAAAAAAACTTAATCAGCACTCACGATTAAAGCATTTGTCGATTCTAATGCATACGTTAAACTTTTTACGTTAAAAATTTTTTAAAGGACACTTTCAATGTTGAAAGGACATTTTAAAAGCTACCAATTATCTGTAGGAAAGCGCGCACCTCTACCAGTGTCAGCAACCTTGTAAACTGCGCTTGCATCTATTACAACCAGCTTTAAGGTAGTAATCCGAACAAACGTAGTTGTTTTGTGCTCAAGTATATTTACGAAAAAGGCACTCAGATAAACGCAGGATTTTCCTTCCCCCTCTCTTTGCTATCTGTGGTAGATAACGCCTGCATCAGAACACAATATAGCATAGAAACACTTGGTGTGCTTATGCTAGTGAAATGACATAAACTAAAAGTGTCGTTGTTCTTAAGCGAATCGGCTTTTATTTTAAATAAAGCTATTCACCCATAATATACTTATGCAATGAAGCTTTTAACTTAGGCCAGAACCATCGAAATTGTACCAGTTTTATTTAGTTAGAAGATTGTGAGTATTTCGAAAACTAGAAGTAAGTGTTCGAGCGCGAGAGCACGGCAGAAAAGGAGGAGTCTCGCTTGGCACCCGTAACACAGGAATTCAATTTGGCATTGGCTTAATTCAGTTATGCGTACGGAAAAATACTGTTTATTATGTTATTTAGCACGACTACACGTTTCTCGAGGCGTGTAGCTCGTTCTACTTCCGTCTTCTCGGCTCGCTGCCTCCTCTTGCTTTTAGTTCTAGCAGAGTTGTCAGTTCCACTTACAATAAGTAGATTTGGACTGCTTCTTTCTTTCGCCGATTCTCTTGTGTAATTTTCCGGTCGCTTGCCGCGTTTTGGGGTGCAAATAAGAATTTTTCCAGCAAATATAGTTATTTTTGTGATCATGGCACGCTCACCAGTGTGCGTTAGTCGTTCCCCAATAGCCACTTTGTCGGTGGCCTTGAGGCAGTTGAGTGTTGAAGACAAAGATACATTGGGGGAATGAGAAATAACCGGTATCATGCTCTGTTTAACGAACCAAATGCAAACTACCGTGGAGACACGATTAAGAGGCACCTATTTGGTTTCGTTCAATTTTGTGCATAATTTCGCTGTACAATACGCTTAGATGATTTTTAAACTCCCCTTCGTATTTGAGTTACACATTTTATTGTTTTATTTATGAGTTAAACAATGACAAAGTTGATTAAGTTTCCGCTTCTTTCGAGCTTCTCCTGTGATGCTTATTAGCTTGTTTGCTCGATAAGATCTGGCAACACTAAGGTTCAACGACGAATCTTGGCTTCTTTCAGCCTCCCCAGCTCAGCTTCCATATGTGCTGACGAATGCCACTGAGCCGCCCTTTCTATATTTATGCGATGAAATGGCAGCTCCTCCTCTGTCGTCACGCCAGATGGCGCGGCGACGTGTGCTACCAGCTGTGGTAGTTGCTATGCAACGGCTCAGCTTTCTGAGCGGCCACCGGCCGCAGCAAAACGGAGAGAACAGGGCCACTGTAGCTCTCGCTACAAGAAACCCTTTGTGTATTTTACAAGTGAATAGCCACCATGACGTTCACTTTCGTAGTCGGTACACTTGAAAGACGCACGTTACTTCACGACCTTACATATTTTGGCCCGCATGTTGCAGCGCACTATCCTGGGTTGTCATATTAGGCAAAACAACGAGACGGCGCGAGTGAGGTATGACATTCGTAACAGAAACGAAATAGATAGACGTTGATGGCACGTCCTGACAGCGATGGCACTGGTTGTTCTGCCTCTTGCAGCAAGGAATGCGTTTCCAAGTGTACGTATCCGGTCCCAGCCGTGGCTACGTCCTCGAGGTCTTCGACAACAACTTCGTGCTGCCAAACCTTGGTCCTATCGGTGAGCGCATTCCTGTATGCTTTCTTCCGTGTCACGGTATATAAAAAATTATGGCAACTTCACACTATAGTGCTGACAAGCCTGAAGGAACGTAAAGGGGCCTTGCAACACTTTCTGAGCATAGGCAGAAAACGCAGCCTTATGTAGTCGAGGCTCCCGAGACCGCGCGAGCCAGATACTGTAGCGCAGCACAAGGTCCGGAATATGCAATAAATTCTCAAAACTAACAAAAACATGGATTTCCCTTTTCTCTACAAAGGCGATACATGCTCAAAAATTAACGCGTCGCAAGGGAAGTATCAGCCATTCATTGATTTGAGCAAGACGTGCTCGGTTGTTACTAAGGCCGCCACGAGAGGCCGCAACTTGTCCACGCGTGTGCGTGATCGCCCTGAAAGGCTGCGCATTCAAAGGAAAAACAAAGAGAAAACATGCCCAAAATCACGAGGCACGCATGGCGGATTTTTTTCTCTGTGCCATCCCTCCCTGCTTAGCGTCTAGCGCTTTGGTCGGGACTAGAAAAAAAAAGAGAAAGCAATAACAGCGTGCGACAAATCTTTGTGACTCCGCTTGTACTGGAAGGGTTGTGTGAACTTTTGCAGTGGTCAATTCGTGAGATAATAAGCTCATTTAGTGAATCCATTCCAGGGATATAGAGAAAAGTGTTGGAGGGCCCCTTTACAAGGGCACTGCCATAGCAGAACGCACAGGGGAGCCAGCAGATAGGCGGGAGAGGGGATCTACTACGCTCCCACTGAGGTTATCTAAGAAAGCGCCATGTTACCCTCTTTCTGTTAGTCGGATTTACATGCTCATTGTTTGAAGCTCAGGTTTCTTTTCCTTGATGAACATGCATAATAATTGCCTAATGGCGGCTGATTGCGGAAATTTCGTTGCATCTCAATAACTGCTTACTTCTCACGCGACTACCTTCGTAAAGTTTGGAACCGAGGGTAGCCCGTTGCAAGAATGACATCATCATGTCGTTTTCATTTGACATGAAAGTGTTTTATGCCGGGGTCCACGATGGCTCCGCTGACGTATTTCTGTCACAGATATGACGTATGACGTAGTAACATAAGAGACTGCAAAGAAAAAAAAAGCCAGATGGAGAAGTTCCGTAGCAGGGCGTCGGACCAGTGACCTCTCACTTTCCAGTGCGGGACGCGCTGTGTGTTGGAATGAACATAAAATGGCTATAGTACATAAGTATATTCACACCTGCATCGTGCCGGTACTTAGCTACGGAGCAGAAACCCGGAGACTTACAAAGAGGGTTCAGCCCTAATTGAGAACGACACAGCGAGCAATGGAAAGAAAAATGGTAAGGTGTAACCTGAAGAGACAAGAAGAGAGCAGAGTGGATTAGGGAACGAACAGGGGTTAAGGATATCATAGTTGAAATCAAGAAGATGAAATGGACATGGGCCGGGCATGTAGCGCGTAGACAGGATAACTGCTGGTCATTAAGGGTAACTGACTGGACTCCCAGAGAAGGCAAGCGGGTTAGAGGGAGACAGAAGATTAGGTGGGCAGATGAGATTAAGAAGTTTGCGGGTATAAATCGGCAGCAGCAAGCACAGGACCGGATTAACTGGCGTAACATGGGAGAGGCCTTTGTCCTGCAGTGGACGTAGTCAGGCTGATGATGATGATATTTACACAGCGACGATAAGCGCTGTGGTGTTAGTGAGGCCACACTCGACGAGTAACGAAGTTTCGTTAGCATGCTTGACAACCTACGCTTCGGGGCTTCAATGAGGAACTCTCGCTGCTCCACTGAAGCCGCGAAGCGTACATTCTAAAGCATGCTAACGGCAAACCATTTATATACACCATATACCGTTGACAGTTTTCAGAGTTCCTCAACTTCACGGCGTTTCCGTCATCAGTAACGAGATGGCGCAACGGGCTCACGTTGGTTAGGGTACCTCGATGCGTGCATCGATGCACTCTAACGTTGGTAACTCTCGCGTCTTTTCGAGCGCGTGCCTCCACGGGAACGGTCTCTCCTGCTCGCGCGTATCAGATGAGACTCGGGATTCAGGACAGCACGAAGGTCACTTCGCTCGCTGCTGTGGTCACGTTCAGACAAGGAGCACGCTGCTCACATGCAACAATGAAGTAAGAATTGTGACGTTTGTTCGCGCTCGTCCTATATTTGTGCGTTAGTTTCATGCGTCTTTATGTTTGAACAGCATGCTTTAACTGTTGAGCTGAGATATTTGTTTGTCCGCGCCCGTTCTGCTTATGCTCAACTCGTGCCTGATTTCTGCATGAGGTGTGCACTGTACGTTTTGAGCGGCTTGCCGCTCTTCGCATTAAATTGCTATTTTTTTCTTTAGCACTCATTCGTTCACCCTCGTGGAGAAACTATGCACAATGAACGCTCAGCTGCTTCTGCGAGGACACGTTTCATTTTGGTGTTATACCAGTTCTTTATAAAAGGGATCAGTTATGTTTTTCAATCAATTTTCAAGCTTGTTTTCTTTCGTACTCGAGCAACTGCCTCTCTTGTTTTCTTTTTTCGCTCGTTATTTTCCAGTTTTTTGCTTGTTTCTTTTCCTGTTTTTTTTCGTACTCAAGCAACCCCTCCCCCCCCCTCTTACCCTGTCCAGGAAAGCAAAGTATCACCGCTCCCCTCTTACCCTGCCTCATGAGGCAGGGTGAGAGTTGGGGGGGGGGGTTGCGTGGGTACTTTGTTTTTCCTTAGAAAAACTGAAGGACACTTTGTATTGTATATTCATATGTGTTCAGCGAAAGTGTGTGGCTATTTGTCTGTTTTTTGATATTTATTTTTCTTACACGCTCTTAACAATCGCATGATTGCGGAGAGTGTAAGGGGGAGAGGCCACAACTTGCACCATTCCAGTGCACCGACGAACGGATGACGCGAATATAAGGCATTAAAAGCCGACGTCTATAGACGGAGCAGAGCATGACAAAATGGGCGCCGCATAAAGAAAAAGCGGGTGTCCCGACATGCTCTTCTCTGCCTTGTTCTCGTAAAAAGTAGGGACAACACTTTTTGAGCATAGTCAGAAAACTTTACGATTGGTGGTTGCAGCTCTTGCGGCTTGATCTGAGTCTGAGTGAGTCCGAGTTAGTTGACTTTTGCATGCGTTCCCTGACCTATGACTCTCCATGCATGATGGAGAGATCTTATTGTTTACCGCGACTTCTGGAAAGGCAGCAGAATTGACGTTTTTCCGCGAAAATGCGGCGATGCTGCGGGCATCCGAGTATTCGGGTCCATATTCGAATCGAATGATACGTGATCGCATAATTGCGAAAAGCCAGAGCCTATAGTCATCATCATCGAAGCAGCTCTTTTTAGGAACTGCGATGCTCAGCCACCAGTTGGCTATCAAGTGCGTCTCTGTTATTACCGCTTTTTCACCCCGCGAAAGTTTCGGCGCTAGGCGTCACGAGTGAAAACTTGGTGCTTCCAAACTCGAGTCTCACGGAGACGCTGCTACTCTTTTTGCATTAACAACAAACTCAATACTGCTATATAGAAAATAGAGACATTGACATCTGGGTACAATATTTGTAGCCATGTGTAGCTCGAGGGACTTTGCACGCTTTTGCACGATGGGATGGCGATAGTACGGCAGTCCTTTTTCGTAATAATATTCTAACGGTCTCGCAAAGTGAAGGCTTGCTCGTTTTCAGGCGCACAGCTTTCTTGAAGGAGATATAAATAAGGTAGAATATAGAAAATCTTCCCCACCCTAAATGTTTCTTCCATGCGTTTTCCGAGCTTCCTGTAACGAATTTTGCGCCCTCTGGTCATGAAGGCCATGCCGAGTTCAGCGACCTCGCTACAACTACAAAACATGTTGCGAATTCATCTAAACAATGGGTTGCCCGACGAGCGCTCGTTTTGTGTCTTTGTTGCTCTTGGTCTGCATCTTTTAGCGCTGCTTCAAGGATGCACTTGTGCCAGCTAGCCCAACTTTCTATCCAATTGCATTCACGTTAACATAAAAATTACACGAATTGTTTGTCAGAGATTGACCGGTATAAAAGAGACCCGTGGCGAAAATTATTTCTAGAGTAAATTTTATAACTTGTCGTTAAGCCACAGCCTCATTTGATGTTCCTAATTTATTATGCCACTGTTATATATGTAGCTATCATGTCTCAAATCCTTCGCTGAACGTGTTAAAACGGCACGTCAGGTACATGTTGCATGGTCATATAGAGTTTTCATGGCAAATGTCTATACAACCGCGGTATAGCGAAGCAGGGATGTGTGTATGACTGAACTGGCCGTCTTCTACAATTGTCACGAAACAAAATGAATTAAAAGGTGTAATTGACCCTGCGCTGTGCAGGAGCCAACGGGCTGGCAAACCCTCGCGATTTCAAGACCCCAACAGCTTGGTATGAGGACCGGGATGTGAACAGATTTGTGGTCATCAGCAAGTACCAAGGATGTCTGTTCCAGGCTTCTCAGGTCAGTGTTGACAGCATGACCACCAAATTTCACGTAATGGCAACGGGTAACGATTAGACGTACCTTCGGCTACATGAGAAACTTGGCAAACTGTCAGCTCGGTTGAATCTGCAGCGCGGCATAGACGAGAGACGAAGGGTAGAGTACGCTAAGTCCTTGTATCCGTGGCACATTCTCACATTGTTTACCCAACCAAATATATTAACGTACCAACTTGGCTACTTGCATGCTAAATGGTGAGTATTGGATAGTTTGTAGAAGACAGAAAATCGAAAAAAAATGATTGACTAGTGAGGCTGAGATAACAGGTCAACAACGACGCTGTTCTCGTCGTTTTCTCTCCATGGCTTTAGCTTTGATACGAGTTTAGGATGTGTCGCTGCCTAAAGCACTGTAACAGGTGATTGAAAAACAGATTCGGCCAGCAGACCTTGTAAGTCGAGAGATAGATGATTGAGAGCAACGGGACAGAATGCCAATAAAACTCAGATTTTTATGGTAGCGAGTCCCAGAAGCCGATGAAAGTAAACAGGCACAGCATGATCAGTTTTTATGAAATGACAAAGATGATTTGAAGTAATGCAGCTTTTTATATTTTTTTTTTCAATTGGAATGCAGAACCACTCGCCATTCGACGTGGTCGCGTGGCATGGCAACTATGTTCCCTACAAGTATGACCTGTCCAAGTTCAACACCGTTAACACCGTCTCCCACGACCACTGCGTGAGTAAAATTGATGAGATTTAAACTGAAAAGTTCTTTACCTCTGACCTTTGGCTATTGCATTCGTCGTTATACTTCCGCGTCATATACATCTGAGGACAACATTTCGCTCGCCAGCAGTGATGATGATGAAGTGCGAAACATAATTGAATGCGAATGTCGGGATAAAAATGAACACAGTATGCAGAAGACAAACATAATTCTCAGTATTTTGGCTATACAACAAGAGAGCGAACTTATCAACCACTCTCTAGAATACGGGAAAGAGTACGTACGGAAGATTTTGTATGTGCAAAAGTAGTTCAAAAGTAGTTAAATTACCGACAGGGCAGCTTGATCTTGTTATATATATAATACTTTCCTCGCGCCATCACCACGGTTCTGGTAGTTCGTGGTCGGCATGCGCGTGATCAGAGTGACATTTTTTATTTTTTTATTGAATAATACTGTCAACCCTCGCTTGGAGGTCATAACAGGGAGGGAGTACAATAGTAGGTACAAACAGAAAACTGAAACAACTGACACTCAAATAACAATGCACACAAGAAACCAAAATTGGCAGTAGTTCAATATAACTACGACCAAAATAAGCATCAATTTCTCTGTCAAAAGATTGCACATCGGTATTATTAACAACGTAGCATTCCCGACAAGGAAGGGGCCAGCGCCGGCAGATGATAATTATTGTTGTGTAGCAGAACGGCTCCCCGAATATTTCATTTTCTTTAGAGCGTAGAAGGCAGGGAGGAAATCCACTGGTCAGTAGGAGCAACCAACCAAGGGATGGGAAACGCAATTTTAAAAGCGTTTGTCCTTTACGTATGCATTTGGCTGCGTATTGGTCTGCGAGCGCCATACCCTGGTCAACAACAACGCAGGACCCCTCGATCTTCACGGTGCTCACTTGCCCATCGACCAAGCCAGGTACGGCCATCGCCGACTTCGTCATCTTCCCGCCGCGTTTTTCGGTAGCCGAGAACACCTTCAGACCCCCCTACTATCACCGTGAGTATTCAGCCATTTGCTGTTTATTATATATATATATATATATATATATATATAAATATATATATATATATATATATATATATATATATATATATATGAATGTGTGTGTGTGTGTGTGCGAGAGAGAGAGAGACCTTTGTTATGATCAATCTTCTTCAGTTTAGTGCCTGTTAAATACACAGTTGGTTATTAATATACAGGTAGGACCCCAGTGCCCATTGAAGGGCAGGTACAGGAGTCCGTTTAAGATTACAGAATCATCTTTCGTCCACACTTGTCTACGGCAAAACCGACGTCTTAAATAACTCATCTTCCGTTCCAGATGACGTAGTAGGTGAGCGCAATAAAGATAAATTCCGAAACCATCTCAACACGCAGTTCTAGACTTAGCTGCTCACTTAACGGAAGTTTAGTTTGGTACTCATGTTTTTAACATTAAGTTATTTTGTGTTGCACTCTTTCTTACTTGTATTGCATTTGAACACTAACCTGCACCTCATAGCTTATGTGCACACTTGAGCAGTGATTGGTTTTCATAAAATATATATACACTAGCCTTTTTAAAGCTTTTGTTTAATATCGGCAGCCTGTCGCATAGTCGATATTTAGCACGTTCTCGGTATTTAGTTCCCGTTGTATTTTCTTGATCGTTACAACTATTATAGATGGTATAATAACCGATAATTTTATTGTTTATATTCAAGCAATGTATGCCCATGTGCATGACATTTTTATACTCACTTTACGCAATGCCCTGTGCGGCCTGTAACGTACTTTAAATAAATTAACGAATAAATATCGGGAACGCAGTAGTGGCTTAATCAACTCGTCCATTTGCCAACGCATACAACGGAATAATTCTGTGTAAATACACGAGAGCGAAGAAATTGTCTGAACTTAAACTGCCATGGATCGTAGTAACTCGTTTTCAATAGATCGCTTTTTTTGCACCGTCAGTACAACGTGCGCTCGGCAATCGCATGTTAAAATTGCAGATATGACGAAGAAAAAAATAAGAACGAGTTGCGTTAACTCTTGCTCGCATGACTCGTCAGCGAAGCTTTCAAACACCTTGCGCAATAATTGTATCGCAGCATGAATGACAAGTACTCGCGTGATCGCAACGTTGGCGATGCCTTTACTACCGAACACCGGTCACTGCAGTATACATTCTACCGTAACCATTTTATTGATCTTCTTGAAGAATGGTAGGTCAGTGCATGTGAATCCCGCTATGATTAAACTCCTTGAATTGACGTGACAGATGGGCTTGATGTCAAGAATGTAGTCTAACAGCATCTGTTATATAGCACTTGACTGTTTCGCTGGCCAATTATGTCAGCGGGGGTGAGTGTCAATTCTGGACGCGTGACCCTCATTAGATTTAGTCCGGGGTGGTTCTCACACTATTGCGTCCGAAATAAAGGTGGGCACGCCTGTTTGTACTAGCCAATCGGGGAGATAGTTTTACTGCTCAGAGCACAAAAAAAGGGAGTGCAGCAGACCGCAAGCTTAGAAAAGAAAGTTTGTACAATGAACCATTCTCAAAAGAGCACAAAATTTGCAGCCAATCGTTGATTTAGCGTGTCCAATCACGTGTAAATTTTGGGACTTTTCTACCATTGTTGACAACTTCAGGATGGAAACTATTGTGTAACGAAAAATCTGGAGCCACACCTATAGGTACATACCTGTCTCTGAACACATTTAATGGCGATGAAACATATCACTCAAGTAGCGTTTTCTGTTTGTGTTGCGTGATTATATAGAGAACGGAGTCGTCGATTGCAGTGGTTTTTAAAAAGGCTGAAGATGACGCTGTTTTCTGTATTTTTTAAATGGAAGCTTGGGTCAACTCTTTTGTCACTGCTGTGAGTACTACGACGTTCAGTTGCGTACCTCTCCTCCCGATTTCGTCTGAACCTTCTCAGTTCAGCTTCGCCTATACTTGGGCATAGAGTGCGCTGGAAGCTGTTTACTGACGTGAGGCGAATGAGTCTGGAAGAGATGCTGAGGAATATGAAGGATGGTAGGTGGGCCGAGGAAGTGTTTCGGTATTTGTGCAAAAAGAGCGTTGACTTACAGGTGGCGATATGATAACAAAGAGCGCTTAGCAAAAGTCACGAAGGTGGAGGGGATTTTTTTTTTGATAGCAGCAATGAAAAAAAAAACTCTGCTCTCAGTAACTGCCGAAAAAGCAAAGATGAAGTAAAGAGGAATGCATTTGATAATAATTGAAGCGGAGGCGCTGTGTACTGTTTAAAGGGAGCTCAGGTTGTATTAGATTGCGTGGTCATAAAACGAGGCTCAGTAAAAAAGACAAACGTGCATGCTAAATGTGGCGAACTTAAGGAAACGGCAGAGCCCCTTTTTACTGAATGTGGAGATATCCACCTGGGTGTGTGTTCGAGCTGTGGCTTACATGAAATGCTGGAATTTAGGGAAAACAATAAGAAGGAAAACAAACCCGCAATAGAAATATATATGTAAAAGGCGTTAAGGGGTTAGTAGCACAAAATTAGATGTAACGGACAAAATCAATGTCGAGACAGATAAGGTAATTCTGGCACGAAGGGGTGGGGGTAAGAAATTATGGGTATTTTTTTCAAAGTAAGATTGTTTGAACAGATATATTTGAATAATTAGGCCGACTTAGAAGAAAAAAAAGTTGTTTTTCACCTTTCGAGCTCGGTGGCACTCAGGTTATCGCACATTGTAAAGGGAATGGTCATTGCGTCCACCCACACATCAATGACAACTACGAAGAGACGATAATTTCTGTCTGGAGTACTATTAACAATTTCGTAAAAATAAGAAAAAAAGAGAAAGAAAGCAGAGAGTAAAGAAAGAAAAGTCACAAATTATTGGCGAAACAAAGAACATATCAAGCCGAAACTGGTGCACATCATCATAATCATCATCATCATCATCAGCCTGACTACGTCCACTGCAGGACAAAGGCCTCTCGCACGTTCCGCCTGTTAACCCGGTACTGTGCTTGCAGCTGCCAATTTATACCCACAAACTTCTTAATCTCATCTGCCCACCTAACCTTCGGTCTCCCCCTAACCCGCTTGCCTTCTTTTAGTTAGGGATAAGAGTTAATGGAGAGTACCTTAGTAACCGGCGCTTCGCCGATGACATTGCATTGCTGAGTAACTCAGGGGACGAATTGCAACTCATGATTACGGAGTTAGACAAGGAGAGCAGAAAGGTGGGTCTTAAAGTGAATCTGCAGAAAACGAAAGTAATGTACAACAACCTCGGAAAAGAGCAGCGCTTCGAGATAGGTAATAGTGCACTTCAGGTTGTAAAGGCTATGTCTACTTAGGTCAGGTAATAACCGCGGAGCCGAACCACGAGATTGAAGTAACTAGAAGAATAAGAATGGGGTGGAGCACATTTGGCAAGCACTCTCAAATTATTACAGGTAGATTGCCACTATCCCTCAAGAGGAAGGTATATAACAGCTGTATCTTGCCGGTACTTAGCTACGGAGCAGAAACCTGGAGACTTACAAAGAGGGTTCAGCTTAAATTGAGGACGACACAGCGAGCAATCGAAAGAAAAATGGTAGGTGTAACCTTAAGAGACAAGAAGAGAGCAGAGTGGATTAGGGAACAAACGGGGGTTATGGATATCATAGCTGAAATCAAGAAGAACAAATGGACATTGGCCGGGCATGTAGCGCGTAGACAGGATAACCGCTGGTCGTTAAGGGTAACTAAAGTGGTGCACAAGGTATGCACAATGCCCTGCATTATCATCATCATCATCACCATCATAATAACCACCACAACAATCATCATCATTCAGGCTGCACCCACCGTGATCTCCCACATGTTCCGCCAGTCAACGCAGTCCTGTTTTTGCTGCCGCCACGTTTTATACTTCTCATGGGATTACGAATAAGTTAAGTAGGATGTTCATGAGTTCGTGGACATTTCAACTAAAGTTCCAAGGACTCGATTTTTCGTCTGATGCAACACAAAAACAAAAGAGAGAACAAAAAGAGACACACACGAAATTTGGCATAGGTATACCCTTGAAAGCGCGCAATTACCTCCCTTGTTTTAGGCGAGCTCTCATTCCGAAGCCCGAACTAAAAAATTGGAAAGAAAAATGAAACAATCGCATTGTCTTGTTAAGACGTTAATGACCCTATAGGTGTTAACGGTGTGAAAGATACGGATAAAATGGTTCCTAATCTACAAGAGGCGCAGTTCCGGATCTCCTCGAAAACAGCGCCTCTAATTTTTATTGCACGGACCAATCGGACTCAATAAGGTACCGTAGGCTGGCATAGTTCTGGTCTTTTTTTTTTACTACTGTACATTTTTTCACCATTTCTTTCCTTAGTAATACTTTAGTTATTTTTTCTACAATTGATATCCTACTTTTCTCCTATTATATTTTTTTCATTTCAACATAGTTCATTATTCTTTCATGTTTGACGCTAATCAGTAAAAGTATATTGTCGCGCCATTCGGATTGAAATATCGCAAGTGTTTTTTCACCTAATATTTCCTCGTCGATATTTTTCTTCACGAGAAACATTCAAGACACCATTGCTCAGTTTGCGTTTATGTTTTCTTTTTTTTTCAGGGAACTGCATGAGTGAGTTCATGGGTCTTATCACCGGGAAGTATGAAGCCAAGGTACGCGTATTCACTTTTTTTGGAGCGAATACTGTTACGAGATCACAACGAGAGCCGATTTTGTTTGGCGCCGTAGTTGTCCGCTGCCACCTGTGTCCGTAACCACTATTGCATGAAATAAAAAAAACAACTATATAATAAAATACTGAGGACAGAATGGAGATAGAACCCGGGCCCTCTGGTGGCAGCCCAGTACTCTGTATGACTGAGCTACGCCAATTTTTTTTTTATCGGACTGAGCTACGCCAACACTTGAAACTCCGTTTCAAACTGCCCATATTCTGACTAAGTGTAAGGAAAGGAACATCTGATAGCATGCGTAATATAGCGCTTTCAAACAGCGACGTAACAGCCATGCGCAAGACAATGCGAATCGCGTAAGGAGTGGGTCGTTGAATCGTCCAACCATTGCAAAAGTATTGGGCATATTTCTTCATCTGAAACAGACACACCATCAGCAAAGTGCACATAATTACTTTCATGTGTGCAGCGTGTACAGCACTTTTCGAAGAATGACACATAATGTCATTGTAGATGCTTCCCTGCTACGTAAAAAAAATCATGATGATTTTCGGTGAGCCCTTCTGTGTGCGTCCGCAGGAGACGGGCTTCCAGTGCGGCGGCGCTAGCCTGCACAGCATGATGAACCCTCATGGGCCAGACGTGGACTGCTTCGAGCAGGCATCCAAGGCGAAGCTGGCCCCGCAGCGCATCGGGGATGGATGCATGGTGAGTATAGATTTATTACACGTTTGACAAAAACAGCGGCAGGCGCCGTCGATATATGTAGGTTTGTTGTAGCGACGTCGCGGTGCGTATACGCTCCGTCCAGCCGTTCCAGCCAAAAGCGCGCTACCACCCTCTATGGTCAGGTGAACACTGGCGCAGCAGGTGCGAAAGCTGCCTCTGAGCATGGCACGTCGGGCGTCTTCCCCATGTGTATACAAGCGGTGGCCATAACAGAGGAAGTTGCAGTGGCTGTAATAGGGACTCCGAAATGAGCATATAGGCCTCGTTGACGTTCTAGCCTTGAGAACCTCGTCCAAAGCATGAGGTAACTCGATGGTGGAAATGTGGCTTACTTGCGGAATGTCATCGGCGTTTTGGCAGTCTACGTCACGTTTGTACGTTTTAATTTGTTAGCTAGTGCAAGAACGACAGACCGAGTTCAGCGAGAAGCTCTAAGTTACGATATACAAATGCGTGGTGTAAGAATACATAGCCACGAATCGTTATGGTAAATCCTCGCGTATTACAAAGGCGCCGAAGTAGTTCACTCAAATGACCAAACTTATCTCGGCGTCGCCCATCCTCAATACGCTTGCGATCATGCTTACCTACATGCTGGGGACAATGTGGTTATGTACCTGTCAGGTCCGCTGCTCAATTCGTACGCTCAAGTCGGGGCCGCGAAATGCGTACAGAAAGTAAACAGACGCGGCAAGTTTCCCGATTACTCATTTTCTGTGAATTCTCATGGACGTTAAAACCTCGTGAAGCGCAGCCAGAACAGCTCTGCCCGATACATTATATGTCAGGTATCTGGAGTGTCATCGCAGCCGCATATAAAGCATGTAAACAGGAAAATCATAGTCAAAGCAATCGTTTTGTTCACTGCTGCTCTAATGAAGCGCGTCCACGCAGAAAGAAACCCATGCTTCGTGACCGGGTGACAGTTCACACGAGTATAACGAAATCGTTTTGACGCGTTGCGCTAAGACTTTTGCAGTTATATCAAGAATGGCAATAGCGAAAAGTTATTCGTGTTTCTTTGCATATGACAATGCGGTCCACAGCGTTAACGTGCTTTGAGATAAACAAGCTCGTTATGCCTCCACACAAGGCTTATTCAAACGAAAGAAAAATGCGATGTGGCACATTAAAACGACAAACGCTTGATAGAGCGAATCATTATTGTTGGGCCAGCCATTCTAGAACATAATTGATGAACCGTCATCAAAGCTAAGTTCTCGCGTGGCTAATCTTCTTGCGACGGTTTTTATAAACAGAAAAATGCAAAGAAAAAAAAAGACCTAGCCGAATTTTTTCGTGCCTTCCCGCTCAAATAATCGTGTCTACTCGTCGGTACAACGTTTTTCTACTTTGAAGGGCAACAAACAGTGCATGGATCAGGGAAAACACGGCAGCAACTGCGTATAGGCACGACGGCTTTTGCCTACCACGCGAAACTAAACAGCCGATGAGAGCGCCACCGCATTTTTGTGACATCTGTATTGCTGTAATCGTTCAGTTACCATAGAAACTATGGGTATGCTGCGTGGATTCGCATAATTTTGAGATGGGTTAAAGAGGGGTTCAAAATATAGCACCGGACGTGGATAGAAAAAAAATTGAAGGGTACTTTGCAAATTGCAAAGTGTATTCGCGAAATCCTATGAATATTCAACTGATTATACCATGTGCTTTTTTTCTCTTCTTTTGTTAGTTTTTTTTCTTCGTTTTTTAGCCTCAGCAAACACGTGATTTATGAATGTAAGGGATAGAGGCCACAGCTGTGGCGGCACAGCTGTCGCTATGCGCCGCTGTGCTATCACGAGATTGCTGAGATAGTGTGGGAGAGAGAGGCCACGGCTGGAACCAGGGCATGAACAGACGGACGCGAGCATGAGACGTTTGTTTTCGCCTCAAAAGGGTGTTGTGATCGAGGGGAAGAGGCTGGATGCATGTGTACACCGTACCTCACATATTGAGGAACGCGGGACTCCATGGTACCTGCGAGTGTGCTGCAAAGGACGCTCATCAGCGTCTCTGCCACACACCGTCCGCATCTCAAAAGAATGATTGGTGAGATGCGCGTGCTTCGCAGCCTGCGCAACACAACTCTATCCACTTCGACCGAAAGGTTTGGATGTTTCCTCATTGCGTCCCACTGTACGTGCTATAATGCCAGCTGTAGTCTTTCCCTCTAGCACTCTCTCAAGAACCACGTGATGCCAGAGCGGCGCATATAGCAACAGTTGCCGCCACCACAGCTGTGGCCTCTCTTCCTTTCACGATCAGGTGATCGGTTAGAGAGCTTGATAAAAGTAGCAAAAAAAAGAGATATGGCTCAGTCAGTTTAGTGCCCACATGTTTACGCGGAACACACTTAGGAATTTACCAAGTGTCCTTCACCTTCTTCATTTTTTCCCCTCACCACACCTCACCCCAAAACAGGTGTGGAACTGGTTGTTCGGCCCACTCAAAATGACTCTATCACATTCTAGTACAATGTAGATGCTCTTGAGACTTCAGGCACGTTCTTTGAGGCGTTAACTCTTACGCTTTTTTTTGTAAACTTCTGAATATTATCAGTGTTACAGCGAAAGGTGTATATGGTTCGATTGATTGATATGTGGGGCTTAACGTCCCAAAACCGCCATATGGTTATGAGAGGCGCCGTAGTGAAGGGCTCTGGAAATTTCGACCACCTTGGGTTCTTTAGCGTGCACCCAAATCTGAGCACATAGGCCTACATTTGTACCTCCATCGGAAATGCAGCCGCCGATGCCGGGACTAGGTCCCGCGACCTGCGGGTCAGCAGCCGAGTACCTTAGCCACTAAAACACCGCAGCGGGGCAAGGTGTATATGGTTAGAAAACACGAAAAACTATTCGGAATCAGTGTCACGAGTGCTCTCAATTGGCTGCGTCATCAGTTGCGTCATTCTCACTTTCGTACACTAGCCTGCGTGTCATTGGCTGCGTTGAGAGGGACGTTGTTTATCCCGTTTCACCCGGGGCGCCAAGCACGCGCTCATCAGCTTCTACTGAAATATTCCACATGGATAAGCCACTAACAACTCTACATCAGTGACGACAGTGGAAACGTGAAAAGGCTCGCATTCGCCGGGTCGATGCTGCAGTCTGCGCACAGAAACAAGACCGGGAGGCCGAGTGCCGGCAGCAACTGCGTACCGATGATCCGGCAGCCTTTCAAGCCGCGCTAAGTCGCCAACGGGAATGCAAGCGCCGGTGGTGGGCGGATCATGCAAGCCACGCCGCCAAGTTAACTCGCGATGTCAAACGCTTACAGCCACGCCGCGCCTAACAAGTGCCGGGCACGACAACGTCAACGTGACGATTGCGGAAGCGTGTTTGCCACGGGGTGAACGCCGGCTTTCGGCGGGAGTTTCTCCAACGGTTCCTTGGCTTCGGCTACGAAGTCTTTGACCGCCTGTAGTTCGAGAACAACCATTGCGATTAACCGATGGCGAAACGCATTCAACCGCTCATGACACTCTTACATGATCGTGAAATACGTGAGGCGCAATGTGTGGCACGTGAAATAAGCACTGTGGTAAACTCAAGTCAAACGTGTGCATAACCTTATTAAGAAGCACGAACATGCAACCAATAATTGTGAAAGGCTTCAGTGCATTGTGGGGTTAAACCCACTGCCAAACACCACAGCCGAACGTTTCAGCTCTCGCTGGTTAAGAATATGTACAGAGTGCTTGGTTGGTGATTTTTTTTATTTCTCTGAACATGTCAAGGTTATGCATCCATGCTTACGCGGATAACAAGTGCGCGTTGAGCCAATTATAGCCCGGCATCGACAAAAATGTTGAACTCGCGAAGCCAGAAGACAAATACCAGACAGGACGATGTAGTTTATTTAGTCAACTTGTGTATTTTTTATCCTTTGTGCGTGCGAACTTCCGTACTTTTATCTCTCGAAGACAATGTAGCATGATACAGCTTAGAAAGACAGGAGAAGCGTTGCCAAGATCGACGAAAGCGCGACCGCTGATTGTCCCAGTAACTGACTTCATAACATTGTCACACGGGACCTTTTGAAAGGCCATCTAGTGCATGGCCACCGAAATGTCACAACTCTGTAGCTCGATAGTGTGAACCAGAAGAATTCGTCCATAATACGACGATGACAACGCACCGCGCGCGACATGGTTGTGTCTGTTCTTGTTTGCGTCAGACTAAGTGGCTTTACACGAAGTATATAAACTTTGTTGTTCACCCCGTTGACGTTTGCCTGCTTCTTTGCACAACTTTATCGGCTAGATGGTGTTGTCGCGACACGTGGCAGTTTCGGATGGACGTTGAGTGCTTCAGGCATTTATTGCAAAAACTGTGTGGCGCAGCAGATCCTTCTCTTCGTATTAATGCCACCTAAAGTTAAATAACGGAGGTTCATGCAAAACTAAAATATGGCTGTTGATGTTGTTTAAATATTTCAATGAAGTGTTTATTGGTAGTTATGAATTTTTAAGTTGAGCAGTGAAACTGTGGCGAGCGATACACTGCGAGAGAGCACACTGACGGCAAGCACGTGGCTGTTGTCGAGAGTATGTGCAAGACGCACATTCAAAGTAGTAAGAATACTCTAATAAGTAATTACCAACACTCAGATATGCCGATTTAAAGCATACCGGTTAGATTATTTCTTTAAAATCGTGTGTACAAGCACACTGCGAAGAAAAGGGCACGTTTTGCGCTTGCGCTGTTTCCGATTGGCCGCCAAAGTTTCAACGCAGTGTCGGGGTGCTCCGTTGCCTCGCTGGACTATTGACTCAATAGCCTTCGAAACCGCCTGTGTGGAATCTGTGCTTGACAGTTGAGTCAATAGACCATTGGTTCGATGACCGTCCAAACACCCGTGTGACAGGGGTGTAACAGCGGTGAAACAGCGCAGACGATAGGACGAAGAATATATGCATGCAGGACAGAGCGCTGACTATACTGATTTGTCTATCTGAAAGGCAGGGCATATATAAGAAGGCGAGCGTATAGAACTACGGCAAAAACACTATCGAGCGACTCGGCGATCTTGCTTTTCTCTCAATTTCGATAAGGATTTGTAAGACGAGGCAAAATGAATATTTTATGAACACGATTCATTGATATGTGGTTTTAACGTCCCAAAATTACCATATGAATATGAGAGACGCTGTAGTGGAGGGCTCCGGAAATTTCGACCTCTTGGAGTTCGTTAACTTGCACCCAAATCTGAGCACTCGGGCCTACAGCATTTTCGCCTCCATCGAAAATGCAGCCGCCGCCGCCGGAATTCGATACTGCAATCTACGGGTCAGCAGCCGAGTATCTCAGCCCTTAGCCAACATAGACCGCCCCGGTGGGGCGCGTATGAACACGCAAACATGAGCGTGAAAACGGCAAAACATAATGACATGGTGGGTGGTACGAAACTGATTAACTAAAATCGCTATAACCGGACCTTCATTAATTGACAAAGCAAAAAAAGCAGAATCTAACAAAAAGAAGTTTCTAAGCAAAAAACGAGAACGCTAGAAAACTGTGATCCCGAATAATAAAACACAAAGAAAAACAACTTGTGTCAGCACGCCAAGTCACTGGCACATTTTGAGTAAAAAATCGAATACCTTGAGCCTCAAGCGTGATCAACATGCTTGTTCAGACATTGTTTTCTTGTTTTGTTTTTATTTCTTATTTATTGTTGGTAGTTTCAAATAAATATATTATAATAAATAGAACGCCTCAATAAGACCCTGGTGATGCAGCATCGCGTGCACACTGCGATATACGTATCAAAGCAAAACTTGAACACTGGTCTATAAGAGAATGGTTCTATAGTGTCGCGATGCATTCTTTTAGTTGTTTCGGCATTCGTCATGTGAGATTGCTTCTCAAATTTTCAATACCGCTCGAAGAGTTTGAATTGACGTCCAGTGTAGGACGACGTTGTTGGCGGGGCATCGAATTATAAGTTTGTATACTTTCCATGAAGCATTTGTTTCACACAAAATAGCTGCAACTCTGTGATAAAGCGCATTATCGTTTCCATACGCACTGTCTTGCTTCTAAGCACGCCCGAGTACATTGACGCGACCACCATCACAAGATATTAGAAAGGCTCAAGCAAAAAAAAAAAGCGACAGGAAAACTACTTTTGCACGACCATCACCGATACGGGCTAAGGTTGTAGTTGTGACGAGGAGTTTTTTTACGATGCTCAAACGAGCTCGACGAAGCGCTTGCGTGAGTTTATACCATTTGCATTCATCCAAAAAGGAGGCTGCGAGCGCTTCTGTTAAATCATGCTTTGGCAGGGGATGCTATACCCGGCACAAGTTTTAGCCCCCACCCCCTCGCCACGCTCTCCAAAAGCAACCACAGCCTGCCTTCCTTTGAGGAAAGTCACTCGTCGTGAGTGCCCGCCTAGTAGCAACATAATGGCGCTTATCCAGCCCACTGAACATAATTGCTGAGCCTTTAGTTGATGCTCGACATCAAAGAGCGTCGTTCGATAAATTGGGTGCGCGTTATAGAAAACTGCAAGCATGGCATTCTGCGTCCTTGTGCTTCGATTTTCCAGCGCAATGATGCAGTGGCCGCGACCATAAAAGAAACGAAGCCCATTAAATGTGATATTGTAAGAGCTTTGCGCGAAAATAATGCGATGCAGTTTGCCTTTGTAGCGCCCGAGACCGTACAATAAGCAATTTTCGAGAGTTGATCTTTTTCGGGGCTTCGATAGGCAATTTGTAGCGGTGGTTCGTGCGTAGGAGTCTGTGACAGATGCTGCGTAGAAACTTCGAACTCATATAGGTCATTAATAACGCGTGAGCGCACACAACTTGAATGCATGCGTGAAAGCGAGAGCGTTGGTTACCGGGGCAAAGGAGCCGCCTTCCTCTTCCCTCTTTCAACTTCTCCTCAAACTTCAGACAGATCTATAGTCTGAACTGAAGTTCTGTCTCGACATGTAATGTGGTGTGGAAATGAACCCGTAAACTTTATTTCTGGTCGCATGTAGTGATTCCTAATTTATTTTGTTAGCCTTTTGTTAAGACTGACTATGGCGCATCTTTTCGTTCCTGTGTTATTAGTTGTACACTCTCTAAGCAATAACGTGGTTACTGAGCGACTGTAAGGGGGATATGCCACAGCTGGCCCCGTTCCAGGGAACGGGCGGATGGACAGGAGTATGACACACTAAAGGCTTTCGCCTAAAGAGGTTTTTTTTTATCACGTTCTAACGAGCGTGCAAACGGTAAGCAAGGAGGAATCGCGCGAAGAAAGCTACGTCAGCATAGTTCATCACTCGTGACTCATGACTTTGAGCGCGCGTTACGAAAATCATAAAGCTTCCTATATTTTACACTAGAGGGAGATCTGGTGCTATAGTGTCTATAGGAGCTGCCATGCATGGCGCTTCAGCGAGCACGGGAATGATGGGTAGTACATGTATTCGTCTTGTCTTCGTACTTTCGGCTCCGTTCGGCTTCGCGTAGCTTGGGGCTGTTTTGACAGGAAACGACGATAAGCAGATGTTCAGCAGTTGCACGTCACCGCCGTAACCCTTTAGGCTCACCAATTCAAATCGGGTCACGAAGTTCGAAATAGTGGTTTTTTTATTCGAAACAAAACCAAAACACAGCAATAAATACAGCCACAAGTGCGTTTGAAGCTTGTAAGCCCGAATACTATCCAAATCCGTGTACTACCCATCATTCCAACAATCGCTGACCGAACGAACTCTATGATGAAAGGCGATTGCTCCCTCCTGGTGCTAATCCTGGTGCGAGTGTGGCTCACTGAGTTATGTTAGCAGGCTATGGGGCGCAGCGCCGGAACTCCGTACAAAGAAGCGCATCTGATCCAAAGGCGGCACTCGATATACGTTGGCTGTCGGCCAAAGGCGCGCTCCGCTGGTCGACGCTTGATAGCAGGCGCTGGCAGCTTCGAAGAGAGTGAGCACAGGGCTCTGCCTGAGAAAATGGCAGCTTCGCGCTTCGCTTGTACGCTGTTCTTGTCGCGAACGACTGCAAGGTTTAGTTGAGACTTAGTCTCATGAAAGGGTCTGCTATACGCAGGATGCCGCTTCTCACCGAGCCCAATCGAGAGATCGTTCATGATCCATTCAAAGCGGCGCTTGACCGAAAATCACACAGTGCTGTCGCAAATCGATATGCCAAGGTTGTATAGAGTTGCAACTTAAGCTCAAGTGGTGTTTCGCAGGCGTTCATGTTCGAGAGCTCCCTGAGCATGGCGGTGACGCCATGGGCCGAGCACGAGTCGCAGGCGCTCGACAAGGAGTACTACACCTGCTGGCAGGGACTGCGCAAGAACTTCGACCCCAGCTGGAAGCCGTAGTACGAGTACAGCAATATCGGCGTCATCCGCATGTGCCTCGCCGCGTCGCAGCTGTCTTACGCTCAACAATAAAGTGTGACGCTTGTTTTCGTATAATGGTGAAAGCGTGTGCTTACTTTGCCTGCAGTGGAATCCTTAAAGTTTCGTGAGGAGCCTTTTTCTCCTTACAGCTGCAAATCTCGCAAGGCTACATTCGCGTGCAACCTACATCTTCCTTCCTAAACGGCACAGTTCTGGCGCACTATAACGCAGAAAACACTCGACGGACAAAACGCAAGCAATGACGACAGCGCTCGTCGTCGTCTGTGGTTTTGTCCGTCGTGTGTTTTTTGCGTTATAGTGTGGCATAATTATATACCAACAGGACCAACCCACCACCTTAATCAAATACAAACAACCACTGCTACCTGCTAAGAGCAAAGCAAGAAATCTCTTATAGAAGCATGGATGGTAAGTCATATCCCAAGTTCATGGCGAAATTTAGTCTGTATAGAATCTGCATTATGTCAGTAGTTCTCAGCCATGAACTTTGCGCTTGTAGAAGTGCTGGGAAACCCCGCGAAAAGAAAAAAATAGACGAGGTTGATAAGCTAACACCACATACAGTGTCCAAAAAGTAGCTGACGTGGGATATATAGTGTGCCTCGAAGAACGCCTTTTATTTTCAGTTTTTTTCCCTAGAATTGCTTTCGCAGACCCCTTGGGGTCTACTGCATTATGTACCACTGCATTATGTACTGCATGCTCTGCTTATGCGATGCTTTGCCAAGATGCTCAGTGGGCAGGGACTACCCAAATATCATCACTGTGGATGGTAGAGTACATGGTTAGAATAGAAAAACACTACTAGCATAGCACAACGCTGAGATGAAGTACTATATTCACGCTAGTCGTAACGCTATCGCAAGTTCGCAAGAAATAATTGTATTTGAATGAATATTTTGTTGAACGTACGTGCTGGCACAAATGACGGTAAGGAGCTAGCTAGATCAAAAGGAGTGTGATACGCCGGCAAAAACTGCCACATCGCGTCTTAAGCAGTGTATGTGTGGCCACGGAATTTCGTTTGCGCTGTATAAAAAATACGTAGTGCACTCATCGATTCGGTTGTCGCATATGAACTCAATTACACAATACGTAGAGGCGTAAGTTTGACGAGAATATTCCGCGTTGTTTGTGGTAAAGTGTATACACCGCCCCATGCCGGCGTGGGGCATTGGGTCTTTAGAACCAACGAAGTACGAAGACACGTTTAACTCATGGTGAAAAAGTGCGCGCAGAGTATACAGCCTATAGATAGTCCACAAACGACGCCTCTCATAACTGCTTCGAAAGGGCCCAATCTTGATACGGCACATAAAAAAGAACACGCATAAAACTAGACACACAATTAGGACGACGTGAGAGGGGGCATCTATGGCGTATTGACACATTCCCACATACTGAGAGAATGTTACACCTCGGGCTGGTTTGTTATGAATAATTAATAGTAATCAAAATACAGTGCGACTTCTTCTGGTAGAGTCGAGCCTTGATTAGTGGCACACATCCCCGCGGGTGGATTGGCCGAGAAGCGGATAGTTTTACAAATAAATTAATAATTATTAGATTATATGTCGTCTATTTATTAATGAATACAGAAGAGAACAGAAAGGGAGAAAAACATGGCCGGCGTCGCCATCATAGGCATGGAGGTGAAATGTTCCTAGAAATTAGCGTAACACGAAAGTGAAACGTGTCTTCACAAAATTAGAGTTTATGGCGCTCTACTTTTCAGATCAGAACTCATACAATTAATGCCTTTTGGTGTAGGGCAGCTAAAGCAGGTGCGTGCACGCACTCGCACTGCCGTCTACACCTCCATCACGGCGGCTAACACCCATGATCATGATTTAACCATTGTGGTAGCTGAAGTTGTCAACATGTAAATTTGGGTCACGTGAACTGGACAAAGCGTATCGTCAATCCCGCGCTAATATGACATCGACAAGAACATAATCAACTATATCGTACTCGATACTTGGACAATCGTACTTCGCATGACTCACACAAGTGCAAACAATTGGCCCGAATATGCACGTTACACTGCAAATGCTGTCGAAAGACGATAGTCTTGCGTCTGAAAAGAGTGAACAAAATGTTCATTTGATGTTCTTTCTGCACAAGAAAATCGGTGAATGGCATCCTGGAGGCGCTGCGTTAGAGTGCCTCGAGCATGTAGCGAAGGCGAACGAGCACATCGAGGCACGTTAAGCACGAGCGCCATCTGGCAGTTATCTTCGACAATGAAGGCGTGCGCGCTTGCGGAGAAAGATGCGCGCCAGTCTCGGAGGTAATAAGGTGTACAACGCAAAGCGACGGGAAGGTGTCACCACCGTGTCGTCGTAGCAAAGCGCTGGAAACACTTTTTTGAGCATCGCGTTGCACTGTCAGCGCAGTGCGATAAACGCTACAGTCCTTAGAGTTACTTATGTGTGCGTCTGCTAGTATGAAGGCAGACATACAAAACATAAATGTGTTGCTATGGCACCTCAGATATGCGCCATAATTGCTTTTCTTAATTAAAAATCGCACAACTATGAAGGCTAAACCTTCAGAAACATTGGTGGGCGCTGCGGATGGGGTTGGTCGTTGTTTGGTGCTGTTTAGGGTATCGTTAAGGGCGGACAAACAGACAAATGCACAGACAGACAGACAGACAGACAGACAGACAGACAGACAGACAGACAGACAGACAGACAGACCAAAATTTTTCTGTCGAAGGTCCCCAAGACAGGCTATCGTCTTTAAAAGAGAGTCAAAGTTCTTAAGAGAGTGGTATGAAAGTGATTGTTTTCAGATGGCAGGTACAGGGGTTGATTGATTGATATGTGGGGTTTAACGTCCCAAAACCACTATATGATTATGAGAGACGCCGTAGTGGAGGGCTCCGGAAATTTAGACCACCTGGGGTTCTTTAACGTGCACCCAAATCTGAGCACACGGGCCTACAACATTTCCGCCTCCATCGGAAATGCAGCCGCCGCAGCCGGGATTCGAACCCGCGCCCTGCGGGTCAGCAGCCGAGTACCTTAGCCACTAGACCACCGCGGCGGGGCAGGTACAGGGGTTGGAATGTAGTCACACGAATACAGTTTGCCCCTTAGAATTTCTTTCTCTATCCTTTTTTTTCGCTCACCCATCAGAGTTATTGGCTTCCGTACCTGAGAATTAGGTGCACGTGTTCTGGGAGATAAGCAGTAGAGGAAGACGACCAAGAAGAAGAAGCGGACGAAGAGAGTGCGCATTAACTAATGGCCGCGTTAAACAGCTGCATGATTGAAATGGATAAAATCAGCTAAATGACGCAAGGAAGCTTGATTGAGTAATGGCTGCGCAGGCAGAACTTTCTTTAGGGAGTTGAAAGGAGTCGTTAGCCACTCATGTATGTATGTGCGTGTGTCTTAATATGTGCACAAATACACATGTAAAATTGATATTATTCGAGGGTTGGTGCATTAACGTGTCGTATACTCTTCCCTTCTTTCTTGACCCCCTGGTTACGCCAGAATTGAATAAGCAGAGTGCAGCCGCAGCATAGGATGATACTCGCACGAGCCCCTGCAGCCTTGTAGGCGATAAGGTGTCACAAAAAAGGGAATGGGGCATGTGATACCCATAAAAGAACGATGACTCGTAAAAGTTTACATGCACGAAGCACTAAACGTACTAAATAATAAGTAAATGCACCGTTTCACACTTTTCGTGTCACAATGACATATTTATTGTGAGTTTCACCGACCCATCGAAGCCAGTGCGTACCCTGGTGGTTCAGGATGTCTACATCAAGAAGAATAAGGTATGTCTGTTCCCGAACTGTTATAGTGTATTTAAAATATTCACATAGAACAATGCGCAGGAATGTCTGCGTAATGCTATATATATATATTAGTTTTCTATTCTTGAGAATTCAAGTGTAAACTTCATTGTCTTTATATTCTTTGTTGTTTTATTTACGCTGCTTTAATTATTAATTTTTAGGCACCTGTTTTAAAAGTAATCCTTATTTTTACTGAATTGTCTCAGTGGTTGATCTCTTATGGTACGTTACGCCTCTGTCCCTTTCGGTGCTCCATTTTCGGTTAGTGGCGTCGTCGTCGTCATTCTCATTCTGCGCAATTGCGTGCTCCATGGTCACGCGCCCTACGTTCTTTGTGGCACGGGAAATGAACCCGTCTACCGACGAACCATCAGGAAAGAAGGACTCCTCGCCAAAGAAGGAGACACCCGAGGCTGGTACTGAAGACATTGGAGCTGACAAGAGTGAAGACGCCGAGGAGGACGCCGATGAGTGTCCGATCACCGAACAGTTCTTCAGGAGCGACGTCGACGACCTGCTAGATACGCCGAACGAGAATCAGCCGCTCGAGTTCGCCTCTTTTTCTGACGACTTCGACATTGTAGAAACCACGAGGGGGGCCTCTGCCATTCCCGTGGACATCGACGACATCATACAAGAAACCAACGTCACTCTTTCCCGCATAGACACAGAGGAAAAACAGCGATCGGCCAGCCGAAAGCGCGGTAGAAAGGTAAAATCTGCTACTTCCCAAAAGCTCGCTTCTACTGCCGACATGGCAGAGAAAAAGAAAAGCGAAGGGCCATCAGTTACATCCCCGTCGTCACCAGTCACGAAGCAGCGCGCACATGCTTCCGCCAAAGACAAGGCATCGGGAAAGGCGAGCACCGACCCTAGTCTGGCACCAGTGGCGACCAGCACTGCGGTGACGAGGGGACCGCGTCCAGACGCCAAGCCGGCTCCCGCCCGTTTTGAGCGAGACGCGAATCCAAAAGAACAACCGTCCGGTGCTAATTCGCTCAACCAGAGTCCTGCCCAATCACTTCGTAGCCTTGCTCCAAATCAACGCTCGGCGCATAAGCCCGCGCATTATCAAGGACCGGTCTCGGACTACTTTTCACCCGACACCACACAGACGCCGCCTTCACTCGCGTCCCTTATGAGCCCGGCGACTGGTAGATTAGTGTCCCAGGTCTCTCATACGAACGGGCACAGAACTGGCCCCGTCGCTCAAAGCACAAGACGACGGTCGAGCGCGACCGCGTCTCATCACCGGCGAGACAGCAACGGACGCCGTCGGTCACTTCGCAGACAGAGCCACGATGGCGAGGAAAGCTTATCGACGACAGAGAGCGGTGACTCGGACGACTCCTACGCCAACTCCCGCCACAGACGAAGAAGTCGAAGCTCCCATTCCAGGAATCGCCGAAGGCGAAGCAAAGATCGAGGTTCTCGAAGATGCCACAGCATAGACAGAAGGGGCAGCACACATCAAGAGCGGGACCCAAGTGTAGGGTCATTTATCGCACATCCTTATGCGGGCTATCTACAAGCTCCGGCTTACCAACTAGTTGCTGCTTACCCCGGGGCACCTGTTTACCCACAGGCACCCGCTTACCCACAGGGTCCACAACAGGCTCCGCCCGGTCCGCGGCCTGCCGCCTACCAAGGGCCTCAAGCATTTGCCCCAGCTCCGGTTCAGAGTCTCGTCTATGAGCGACCGCCGGAATATTTGAAGTCACGGGGTTTTGAGGACGTCTCCGCTCCTTTACCACCATCAGGCTACGCACCTATTCCTGAGTTCCAGCGCTATAACTCGGGACGCGTATCGTTCGCACCAGGCGCAGCCCCAAGCTGGAATACGAACACGCAGCGACGCATGCCCGCACCCGTTACAGCGCCTCCACGGCCGCGCGACTGGCGTCAGTGGCAGTCGGGTATCTTCGAAGCAAGGTACGGACAGCTCTGTAGAATCAGATCGTTTGTCCGTGCTCTCTTTACACTATGTACAACGCGAAATTGACGAAATGCTAGTGTCTAGTATATTTCTAGACACTGTAAAAATACCCATGTGCACGACTGTGTACTTCTACTTCCCGTTGTGTGACATATCCTGCAGATCTACCTAATGCGTGCGTCACACAGCGAAAAATTTTACTTCGGAATTCGTTGAGAAAATGTTATAGTAATTTAGGTCGCTATTGAACTTGCGACGGTTATTTGTGGGATTTCTGTAATAGTACAAACATTGTAAGCATAAGTCATATTTTATGATAACGAAGTATATTGATTGATTCTCACTCAATGGTAGCTAACACTACACCATTTATGAAAAGAAAAATGATGAAGCGTTATGAAATAAACAGCTATACAGACAGACTGCGTGTCGTGCTCTTCTTTGCTGATAACTAGTAAAATTGTCTAAAATGACCAACCACATAGTCGAGCATGAAGCAACCGACGCAGTCATTTCTGTCGAGCATTTACAGGACCGAACAATTTCGGCTCTGACTTCATGTGGGCAGGGCTATTGAGATTTTGAATCCACCTCGGTGAAACTGTGAGTACTATGCTTGGCTTCTGTCCCAAAGGTCGCGGGTTCGATCCTGGCCGCGGTGGTGGAATTTCGATGGTAGTCCGTAAATACGGCTTTCCGCATAACCAAACCATGGTTTTGGTACGTGAAACGCCATATAATAATAATAATAATAATAATAATAATAATAATAATAATAATAATAATAATAATAATAATAATAATAATAATAATAATAATAATAATAATAATAATAATAATAATAATAATTAGTTTATCGTACACATTCATTAGAAATACAAAAAAAACGGGCCTGTCTAAGTTCCCAGGACTTGTGTGACTAGGCCCGGCAGAGCCGGTTACGGCAATGTGGATACACGGTAACAAAACTATTGTTGTTTCTTTACCAACGAACAGACAAACTATTGACACCATCACTTTTTTACAGGCAGTAAATAAAAAAGAAGAACAAAGAATAATAATATTGTACTAATAATAATAATAATAATAATAATAATAATAATAATAATAATAATAATAATAATAATAATAATTATTATTATTATTATTATTATTATTATTATTATTATTATTATTATTATTATTATTATTATTATTATTATTATTATTATTATTATTATTATTATTATTATTATTATTATTATTATTATTATTATTATTATTATTATACAGAGTATTCGAAAATGCCGGCACCAGACTGCAGATTTGCCTGGCGGAAGATTAAATGTTCTTAGCGAAGCCTACTTACTAGACAACTTCGTAAACGAGATCACCAGGTGATCTTTCTGTCCGTATTTGATGTTTCTCGCAGATTAGGTGAAGCTAGAAAAACGAATCTGGTGCAGAAAGCAACGAAGGCTGGAAAGCCTTTTTTGTTTTTGTCGACAATTATCAGGCGGGAAGAACGGGCAGCGGAGGAGAGGCAGTGTTGGAGATTACGCGTTGCAAGTAACGCCGTTACCAGTGACACGTTACTTCTTTCGGTAACTTATTAGTGTACAACTTTCGCAACTGTAACGGGGGACGTACTTACGTTACAAATTTTTTTGGTGACAAACGGTGTCATGTTACTCGTTACTTTTTCATCTCTAAGTGCCACTTTCTCCGAGCTCACCTCTATGAATTCGTTTCTAGCAGCGTCAGACAGCTGCCCACCCGCAGGCTTTCACAAACAAAGCGTTATGGAATCACAATATTGTTTTTATAAATTGCGGATAGAAATTCCTGAAACGCGCTGACCCCATGAGAGCGGTTTTGGGCCACTGCCCCAAAAAGCATGTAGAAAGCCACGGAATCGGCCATGACAAACTGTAGAAACATGCTTTTCATGGAAGTGGATTGTAGCAGGAAGATTGCTGGACCCTGTCCCTTTCCATGCGCAAAAGACAGGCTGCCCGCAAGGAGAGCTTACGGGCTGGTTCACTCGGTACCATTTGCTGATCTTCGTACATGGAGTAAGCAAATAACATCTTCGTGAGCCTGTGGGAACACAAAACAATGTCTGCAAGTTCGAGTGACAAAGGAGTACACTCGCTCAGCTTGGTGTGGTGTACGATCACCGCATCAAATTGGACAAGTTTGGCATTGTAGACTTAGAGCTCAATTTATAGGCAGATTTTTATGAAATTCTGGCCCATACAGGAGACAGCCAGTATCTGAACCAGTTTACAGGTGTATACTACCGATAAAGAGACGGCCTGAACGGAATTCTGCACATCATGAAAAATAGCAATGACCCCATGGCAGGATTAAAACCTTTAAAACGAAGGCGAGTGAGGCACAAAACGTCAAATTTTTCATCGTGAAAAAAAAAACTACGTTGTTTGGCTCGGTTTCTCTCTACCGCCCGTTTCAACTAAAGCGTGATAATACCACTGTCACACGAACAATATGACTAACCGCAGTTACAGGCAGCTGCACGCCAGACAACCACTGTCAGTCTCCTAACCATAGTTATGAAGCGGTATGAGCCTTTGGACAGAAGATGAAGAAGCACGAGAGCCGCGGCAGGAAAGAAAAGGGGGATGAAGTGAAAAAATAAAGCAGATTAAGATGGACGCCAGTTCCATACTGAAGCTTTAATGCTGTTCCGTTATTTTAAGTAGGAACACTACATTATTTTGGCGCAGCCGGCCATCGAAGCCATCATGTGGGTGACGTTCTTCATAGACGAGACCTCCGAGGAGATCATCTTTTCGAAGTACCAAGTTCAAGACGAAGCAGCGGTAGACCTACCTCCTGAGCTCAGCTCGGAAGAACTCGTGAACCTGGTTGTGGAAAAGGCAGCCGTAGACACTACTGAACTACGACGGAAAGGTGCTGTGAAAGTGAACTTGCGTGTGGCAACCTTCAACGACCTAGTTCTTGAACCAGTACGTCGACAACACTCAGGATCACGATCTTCGACGGAAGAGGTGAGCCTCGTTTTAAAAGCTTTTCAGCTGCAACAGGAACAGATGGTTCAACAAAACCAAATAATGACATCTCTTATAAGCTCTCTGAATGCTGAGAGACCGACACCTAAATTCGTAGAACCTGATGCTTTCGACGGTGTGTCTTCAAATCCAGAAAGTTGGCTTGATTTCTACGAATATGCCGCTGGAAAAAACAAGTGGCTCTCTGATGAGGCTAAAATCACCAACATGCGCGTTTACTTGAGAGGTGTTGCGCGAAAGTGGTATGAAACATGCATTCTGGAAGACAGTGACGACTCTTGGAGCCAGTGGAGGAAAAAGTTTTTGACTGCATTCCGAAGCAATCCAGTAGAAAGATGGAACACGGCGCTTAATTTCAAGTCTGAGCAAAGTTGCCTTGTCGAGTACTTCTTTGAGAAACGCCGTCTTTTAAAGCTGGCGGAGCCTTTGCTTCCATCTACGGCCGTAGTTGCCTTAATAATGCATGGATTGCACACTAACGTGTTGAAGCAAGTGCAAATACTATCACCAAAGACTCTAGATGACCTCCTCGCGTGTCTTCAGAACATACCATCAGCTTCGGAAACAAGCATAACCGCCGAGTCAAGCAGCTGTTTCAGTCGGAGTAAAGCGGACTGGTCAAGCCGCGCTCAGCGAGAACCGAGCCACCTCGCAACTCGCACAGATAACTTGCCCTGGCGTGTTCCAAGATGTCGAGTGAATAATATCGACACTGAAGCTCAGGAGTATTCGACAGAAAAAAAACTAATAAACGAGGGTGATCAGTCCCACCCGATGACTCCAAATGAGACTGTTTATTTAAGTTGCTCTAGCCTACTTCACATTCCCGTCAAAGTAGGAAACAAACATATGATGGCTCTGGTAGACAGCGGTGCTTCTGTGTCCATTATAAATGCCAAGCTGGTGGATGCAAATCGCTTGCATAGTGGAAGAATCCTACGAGTACAAGGCTATGATGGAAAAGTAACGTTGCATGATCAGTGGGCCTTTGTAAACATCGAGTTCCAGGGTCAGCAAATAGAGAGCGAAGTGTTGGTGATAGAGGGGGTAACGTACGACTTTTTGCTATCAAGACCAGATATAAAGAAACTAAAGATCAACGTGTACTGGGACGATGTGGTTCTAGTCGAAGGAGTAGCAAGGAACGAGACAAATCAGGGTAGACAAGATAATCTACGAGTTGTCAAGTGCGCGGAGGATATCGCAACGACCTACCCTGAACTTGTATGCATAGGAAGCTATCCTCAGGCGATGAAGTCCCACAAGGTTCCTTTCGAACTCGCTGACAAGACCGTCATCCGAAAAGCACCTTACAATATGTCAAGAGAGCGAAAGATGTGGCTCAAGAAAGAGTTGCAGGAGATGCTAGATGCTGATATCATACGACCTTCGGTATCACCCTTCGCTTCTCCCATAACGATCGCACCGAAAGAAGACGGAACCTTCAGATTATGCACCGACTACAGGGTTCTCAATCGTCAGACAGAACTCATACCATTTCCTATGCCGAAGATCGACACAATTATAGATGAGACCGGGGGTTGCCGACATTTTTCCCGCATCGATTTATGCAAAGGTTTCTGGCAGATCCCACTAACCGAAGAAACAAAAATGTACACCGCTTTTATCACGCCATTCGATCTCTACGAATACAACCGGCTTCCTTTCGGTTGGAAAAACTCGCCAGCGTGGTTCCAGAAGATCATGAACGACGTCCTAAAGCCATTCCTTGGTGTTTTTTGTAATGTGTACATAGACGACATTATAGTCTTCTCCAAAACAGAGGCTGAGCATCAGGACCATCTGTCTCAGGTGTTAAACGCCTTGAGCTTGGCACATCTCAAGGTTAATTTTAAGAAGAGTGCATTCTTTCAACAAAAAGTTGTGTTTCTTGGAAGAGTCTTCGATGGGAACACCAAAAGCACAAAACAAGAATCCGTCGAGAAGATCTCCCAGTTGAAGAAACCATATGACGTCCACTCACTGCGTGTGTTTTTGGGATTGGCAGGACATTTCCGATCTTTCATAAAGGACTTTGCTGTCAAAACTAGATGCCTCACGCGCTTAACGCAGAAAGAAGTTCCCTTTGAATGGAGTGACGAATGTGAGAGAGTCTACCGTGACTTGGTGCACAGAATTTCTTCTGACCCAGTTCTGCGTATACCAGACTTCACTTTACCCTTTGAATTGAACACTGACGCCTCACATTATGGGACTGGTGCAGTGTTGTATCAAAAATGTATTGAAGCATCTGGCCGAGAAAAGCGACACGTAGTAGGTTACTACAGTTACACTTTCAAGCCGTCTGAAACAAACTACACTACTACGGAAAAGGAAGCACTGGCGGTTCTGAAGGCCGTTGACTACTTCCGCACGTACCTGGAAGGTACGAAGTTCACTTTGTTCACCGATCACCAGGCACTCACTCATCTCTTGAATATGACCCAAACTAAAGGGCGTATCGCCAGATGGGTGAATTACTTGCAGCAATTTGACTTCACCATCTCGCACCGACCAGGACCGCTTTTAACCGATGCAGATGCTCTATCAAGATTGATGGTACAAAACAACACAGAAAAATCTGAAGAAATCAATGAAGTGAAGCTGTGGGAAGGCTCAGAACAACTGGTTTTTACTGAAGGTCGGTATCAAGTCCCACCAACTCTTGTTTCCAAAGTGCTTTACTTGTACCACGATAGCCCAGAATCTGGAGGACACGACGGCTTTTGGCGTACCTACAACAAGTTGGTCAAGAGGTTTACGTGGCCTCACATGAAGAAAGACGTCAGTCAGTACGTTCGTTCATGCCATGTGTGTCAAGTACACAAAGTCAAGTATAAACAGCCTACGGACACCATGATACTACCTTGCCACTCGAACGTGCCTTTTGAAGTAGTTCACCTGGATTTCGCCGAACTTAACAAGAAACGGGAAGGAGTCAGAAAAACGCAAGCTTTTCTGCTGGCCATAGATGAATGCACCAGGATGGTCGCGGCACGAGCAGGAAAAGAAGATGCAAATAGCGTCATAACCCTTCTCGAAAGAGACATGTTTAGAACTACGCGGACAATCGTATGCGATAACGGCCCCGCGTTCAAGAGTGAAAAGCTAGTAAGATGGGCTCGAGATCACAATGTATCGATCAAGTTCTGTGCGCCATACCATCCTGCGGCGAATGGGCTTGCAGAACGTGCCATACGGGACGTGAAACAATACATCAAGATGTACGATAGTTTTCCTGGGGGATGGAAATGTTCTTTAGAAGCAGCCGTAAAACATCATAACCGATCCTACACAAGTGGCTTGGGGTGCAGTCCACAGTACGCTTCTACAGGAGAGACCCCTATTCTGCAGGCAGACCGTGAGTTGGGACTCTTGGAAAACCTCAAGATTGTCGAGGAGAGGCAACAAAAATCACAGGAGGAGAGGTACCGAAAACGAATGAAAAAGAATTTCGACAAGAGGCATCGAGCAGACATGCCAAACATTCAAGTCACCGACCTCGTACTAGTGAGAAAAGGAATAAGAGATTCCAGTGCCAAATTTTATGGGCCTTACTCTGTGACCAAGACAGCCACCCAGAACGGAATTTTGAAGACTGTCTGGTACACTGGTGAACGTGGATCTGTTGAATGTGCTTCAATTGGGAATGTCTTCAAGTATTACCCCAGGAGGGGTAATTAAAAGAAAGCGGGAAGGGTGAAGCGGTATGAGCCTTTGGACAGAAGATGAAGAAGCACGAGAGCCGCGGCAGGAAAGAAAAGGGGGATGAAGTGAAAAAATAAAGCAGATTAAGATGGACGCCAGTTCCATACTGAAGCTTTAATGCTGTTCCGTTATTTTAAGTAGGAACACTACAAGTTATTACAAACGAGGGGCCTAGGCGCAATTTTCTTGCCGGGGGAAGGGGAGGCACCTCTTTGAGCTAAAGTTGGAGCTGGTCATTCGGCGTTAAGTATGTAATGGCTAAAAAAATTTCAAGTGGGGGAGGGGGTTGTGGCACGGGCCTGACGTGCCATTCCCTGGCTATACGCCACTGTCTCAAACAAGTTATTGGACGAGAGATTTTCAAGAATCTGAAAAAAACGATAGTTTAGATTTGATTGAGTAGTTCATGTTTTATGCATATATTACCAGTAGCCCGAAAGGAAACTCTTTTTTTTTGTCTGCATAATTTACGAGGCAGAAATTATCGGAGATATTGATCACGGAGGGACTATAATTATGCAACACATAAATAGTACCGTTACGAAGGAGACATCCTAGCACGAAATATATGCGCAAGAAAGAGTGAGGGAACATTAATTGAAACCTGTAAAGCGAAGAAAGCTATTTTTGAAAAAAGAAATGCCCAACTGTGGGAGATTTTATTATACTTGCTACAATGTTGATACGACTTATCAACTTTGTTTTGAAAACAAGTTCTGCTTCTTTCTCTCCGCAACGGCAGCTACTATTAGGGTTATTGAACTCTGAGCCATCGAGACTGATTCTGAACACGTTCATATAAACACTCGTAAGTTTTGCGGTAAATATACAGGATAAAGTGAACGATAAATGTTTACGAACAAATATTTTTTTCATGACTAGGTCATAGAACATTTCCTCAGCGCTCCTTCAGAACGGGCCTTTTCTGCATAGGTCGTTCGCGCAAACGTATCGGCGTCAATGAGGCACGCACCATAAATTTTGGTTGCCCAAACGACAAGACTAGAGCAAGGCAGGAGTGGACCAAGGGGTATCTGGTGTAACAAACATGCAAATGTAAAAAAATAAAATGTGCCAGTGCAGGCTTCTGCGATTGTATAGTGGCGCGGCGGGCAATTTAGGAGGCCAATTAAGGACCACCACTTTAGATTTCAGTGATCTACAGAGCCCATTAAATGGACGTATTGAATATACTCCTTGTTTTGGGTTAGATTTATGTGAAACAGAAATTTGAGATATAAAATTTTTTTTATTGTGAGTTCCTGTTGCAAAGACCCATTGATTGAAATTTGATTGTGTAGTAACGACAGAGGTAGCGTGCGGTACTTTTTTTCGGAAACGGTTACGTGTTACCTTTTTTTTGTTGGTTACGTAGGGTGGTAACGCATTTATTTTTTGTTAGAGAAACGAGCATCCTATTTAGTTACTTTTTTTTTCGGTAACAGATTCAACTGTGAGGAGATGTAATGCTCGGGATCAATGTCGTTTCGTCAAAAGTTTCCGTTGACTTCTATTGCGCAGCTTAGTATTCTTTTAAATGTAAAAGTGGGCCTATTCTGAGCCGACACGAAATAAATGTCCTTTTCCAAGCCAGGCTACGTAGGATTACCTTGCTAGTGTGAGGCACGACATTTACCCGTAACCTTCACACAAAGGTTTAATATTCATTCAGGCCGTTGCGCATCTTCTGGAGGTTTATGCCGATTCCCAAGCCAATACATCAATTGCCTAACACATTTTGTAGCGGAGAATGGTAATGGGACTCGCAGAATTCAAATTTTGTTGAAGTACTGAATACCGGGTGTGCCGCAAGTCTATGCTCAACTTGAGAGCGGGAGAAACAAGGAACCAGGCAAAGAAAGGCACGAAGGCAAAACAAGGCGGGAGATTGCCGAAGTGCTTCGCGTTAACGAGTTTGATGACAAGTGTGTTGCGATGCCTTGTGTTTCGCTGCGTAAATGGGAAGTAGTCTGTAGCCAGAAAAAAATTAAGCTGTTGCGTTACGTTTTATATATTTGCGTTCAGTGACTAAATTCAGTTTTATTGCTCTCGTATCGTGAACTTTTTCCCGTCCCTTGTTTATAACGCCCCTCTCTGTATTGGCTTTCCCCCTCTTTAATTCAAAACCTGTTATGCTATTCGTTAGAAGCATACAGGAAAGCTATATACAAGTTTGCCAAGGAACAGATATGATAAATTAACCATCCTTTTTAGTGGAAATGCTTAAAAGTAATTATGAAATGGGAAATAAAGGTCTATGAAGATACGTCGCAGTTGTTACATGCAAGTGGGAGCACTCACTCTCTCGCAAACTCAAAACACCAATCAATCAATCCATCAGTTAGTCAATCAATCAATATTTATTAGCCAATCGAGTATATTTGATCTCGGCGCGAAATGACCGTGAGGTTTAAGATGAGTAACTAACCACAGTTTGACTGATTTTGCAGTTTTTAAACGAACCATGCGTATAGGTCACTGAATTTTCAATGTAGACTCTTGCTGGTTGTGACTTGTGACCACGTCAATTCCGGTGAAGCAGTTAAAACGGCGATACAATTTCCAGCGTGGTTATGTAGTTACTCAAATTTTATTAGAAATCACAACTCCAACACGCAAACTATGCCTGCGCCTCAATTTCTTGTGTTGTGCCTGGCTGGCCCATGCAGCCCGTCAAGGTACAGCCCACCTCCTCTTTCTTTTCCTCCTCCCGTCTTTTCCGCGACGAGCTACGGGTCGTGGCTTGGTGCCGGCTCGGAAGACAACACGTGCCGCTGCCGGGAATGCTGCGGCGAATGCTGCAAACAGGCAGCCGTAGTGCGTCGAGAGCAACGGCGGATCGAGTCCATGATGTTCCGGTCACCCGTTCCACCACTGTGGCCACAGCCGAGTCCGTTTTCCAGAGATGCACCTTTCGGTGGCGGCGGTTTGTTGCCGGCACGCAGCACGCCGTGGCTGTGGCCAACGGCCGACGCCGCTGGAGCGGCCGCAGAACCGTACTGGCCATCCGTCGCCCCCACCAGGCAGTTCATCTGGTCGACGCGTCGTTTGCCGCGCCACGTGTGGTCTTCGGGTGGAAGCTTTTTGTCCAGGAGTCGCTCCTGGTGAGTCAAGGAGTGGACAAAAGAAGTCTGTGAATGTTCGTTATCGAGCGCTGTTTTGACGCATGGGTACTACATGCGCCAGTTTCAGTGTAGAAGCCTACCAGACTTCTTGAGAAATGCTTGTGTCCTTCACTGTTTTCAAAGAAAGGGGCACGTTTCTTAAAGTGGGCTGAATAGGAATAAAAAAAAATTCAGCCATCTACACTTCGTGGTCAGCGATCCTGCATGGTGGCGTGCAGTGGGATTGAATGATGTGGAATGAAGGGAGTTGAGTGGCGCCGTTTGAAGGTGGAATGCAGAAGGACTGACGGCAGCAGTAGTGGGCGTGGTGGGTGGCATGGCATATATAGATAGTGGGACTTGCCCACTTTCTGTGTATAAACTTCTCTACCATCTACGTTAGTTCCCTGATATGAAAGCCTCAGCTAAGAAGAGCTTCGCTATTGAAAGTGTTCATATATTACCCAAAGAGGTCAACATTGAATAAGGAAAAGCGACATGGGAAAATAGAGTATGGGGGGCGTCCATACTCCGTTCTTTAGGACACCAATGCCCTGACGGAAGTTTTGGAACACCGCAACAATAGCAACGTAATATAAATTGTCGTAACAGTAAAATCAAATAGTAACAATTTAATCTCAAATAAAAATAAAGCTTCCTAACTGTACCGGTAGCTACAACTAACTAACAAACAAACAAACTAACTAACTAACTAACTAACTAACACGCCCACAGTGGGCTGCCTATAGAAAGATTATTTTTTCAGTCGAGCTTCCCGGTCAATCCCACATACAACACCACTCAAGAGCCATGAAGGTTCTGGAACCCTCCACTACGCCGTCTTTCATATCCATATGCTAATTTTGGAACATTCAACCCAAACAATTATTATTATCACTTACAAGTGGGTTCCACTGTAAATAAAATACAGGCACCCATTGATCGCTTTGATTACACTGATAACGCGGGACCTGAAAAAAAATTCATTGTTCATGTTCCGAAGTATAGTATGTCTGCTGTTTGTGCTTCGTACCTGCCAATGTTAGCTGCTTGTCTTTGCCTTTACTTCGCATACACACTAAAAAATTGCCGCACATTTCTCGTGCAGCCCACCGCCCGGTTACCAGTACGCCGAGGACACTTTGCATCCTGCGAGCAGCGGTTATTTGGCCACCGGTGACACGCTTTCGCCTGCAGCGAGCTCGCACTTTCCGCGGGGGTGAGACGGTCGCGGATATTCACTGTATTTGTACTGAAGTTACATACGTTGACCACTCTCTGGTTTTCTTCGCTGTCAGCATAGCTCAAAGAACAACGACAAGCGTAAGACTACACGTCATTTTCTAGCGCTCGTCTCCAAGCGTGCTGATGCTTGGGGACAGCTGCAAGTCTATACCGTTCTAGTGTAAGCCAGTGCCACTAGTAGCCAAGGCTGTTGATTTTGGATAGGGGTCGGCAACTAATGCCTGCAGACCACATAGGAGTGGTAACTGTTATTTAGCCTGCGGGCACGATGTCAGAATCTGCAGCCCTTGTCACTTTCTACCTCGACTGTTAACTACAGATTACTATGTCTACTTCAAAGAACTTCATGTGTACTTCAGCTTAAACTAACCCGATTTCAAGTCCAGTGTCTTACGTTATTGTCGATTCACAGAATTTTTCCCTTTAGCTCCCCTCTCTCCCCAATTCGCCATGCAGTCTCCGCCTTGTCAGCTTCATGCTACTCGGTTATCCATCTGAACAAGGTTGCCGGACCCTGATTCGGGACCTTCCGAGGGTTGCACATGCAGAGGTAACCAAGAAAGTGAATGAAAGCAATGGCTGCCGCCGCAGAGCGACAGGCATCACACCTAACGCGCACTGCGAATGCTGTGGGTCCGGTCCACTCACGCTTTCAGAAAACAAAAGAGCCCATTCAGTCGCTTCTGTGAGGTGTGACATTCCACCTGTATCACTGTGCGTAGAGAGAGTCGCACGCCTGATCAGTGGAGGCTTAGGAAAGATATAATCCGTACTCTCTTTTCTGAGATAGCAAGCGGTGGGATTATTTGAACACTCTGGATAGACCTTAATCTAATAATTACTGTACTTAAAATACACTACCACAGATAACGTTCCCCATGCTTTTCTCGGTTGTCGTCATCAGTGGGCTTTTTGTGGTTGCCAGAAACTACAACAGGCCCGTCCGTACTGCGGCAGGGAAATCACATCCCGGTCGAGAATTGCTTCAGTGGTAGTAAACCGAAGCCTCTTGCAGATAGGTTTGTTAACAATTGTAGTCATTGGCTACCATGCGCAGAGAATCTGTGGAGACGATGGACACCTCGGTGCCTGGAGCTGGCGAGCCGCTGTCGCCGGAGTCGTCCACTTCGTATCGGCTATCGCAGCAGGATCTGCAACCGCAGATGTCGACATCAGTTACGGGCATCGCGAACGCGGAGAGTGCCGTGAGCTTCGCAGTCGACCCTTCTGCACCGCCAGGGCAGGACACTCAGCATCGGTCGATCTTATGCGAAATCGTCACCTCCATGTCGTCGTGCTGCGGCGAACCGGAGGAGCCACCGGCCACCGCTCAGGTGAGAAATATAGCCAACATTTTTTTAAAGTCCTGCACTTCGCCGTCGCCGCCGTCAAAGCTCCTTGCACGGGGCAATATATATCAAAACGTTTATTTGAAGAAAAAAACAGGAAAAAGAAAAGAGACGGGGTGCACGTGGGTGGGGCCCCTATTCCAGAGTTTCACTGGCTTTAGCGGCCCGCACTAATGAAAGGCTTACGCATGAATTTGCTGCGAATAATATAACGAGAAATAAATTGTCGCGTAGGCGTGCCTATAGCAAAGATATTATGGGAACGCGTGGGCGAAATCTATCTGCCATACGAGATGAGCGCCGGTTATTGATTGATTGATATGTGGGGTTTAACGTCCCAAAACCACCATATGATTATGAGAGACGCCGTAGTGGAGGGCTCCGGAAATTTTGACCACCTGGGGTTCTTTAACGTGCACCCAAATCTGAGCACACGGGCCTACAACATTTCCGCCTCCATCGGAAATGCAGCCGCCGCAGCCGGGAATCGAACCCGCGACCTGGAGGTCAGCAGCCGAGTACCTTAGCCACTAGACCACCACGGCGGGGCGAGCGCCGGTTATTGCACCCATATATATGACAAAAAACGCGAAAGCTTCACTCAAGAATAAGCTTACACGAAACGCTGAACGAGTTCATTCACGTTTATCTTGGTCAAACTGTGCGCCAAGACGGCATACAAAGGAAGAAGTGCGTTAAACAAGCGCAGCATTTCGATTATTCGGCGCCGTCTATGTCTGACTATATTGTTTATGTGCCACCGTGCCGCGCAGCTTGACCAACATCAGCGTTCAAATGCGCATCTGGCTTTGGCTAACAAATGCATCTTATAGCGCACTGTAGGCTAGAAAGAAAATATATCAACGCACTCAATAAGTGCTGCGTTTCATGCCGATCGACCGACGATTTAGGCCGAAGCAGCGAACTTGAAATGAACTCTTGGCACACTGCTACAGTCACCCCCATCCTTTGAGATGTTTAAAATGATGATTTTTGACCTGCAGCAACGTATCATACAATGAAAACTGTCTTTTGTATCGACTGATCTGCTAGCCAAACTGACAGTGTACCCCCGTGCAGCATAAATCCTTGCCGATAATTTTAGTGCAATAAAAAATTTCCTTACCGTTTTTGGCTTTTGTAGCATGCCATCGTCGTAGTCCCGGTTAGCAAAAACAAACAAACAAAATAACTTTTAAAGCACTGACATTGCACGGGGAGGTGCTTTTTTTACAAGAGCGGTACTAAAAGGCGCGCCTGCCACTGCTAACCAGCGTGGTGCATCGAACCGGAAGCCATCATATCCCACAGTCCCCTGCGATCACCCATATTACCAGTATCTTAAATTAGTTAGATGCGGGTGTTGTCGATTCTCTTGTCGATGCGTTTTGTACGCCACAACTAGATATGTGCTTTTCGTGAATGCCGATACACTGCTGCACAAATATGTGCCATTTTCGACTGTACAGCCGTTTTGTTTTTCACCCTGTATACAATAATGCCCTTGGGCGATGTAGGTTGCACTAATAAAATAAATAAATTCAATTTCTATTGTGTTTGAGGTGTTGGTCGGGAGCTAGAAGTTTCCGCTGAAGCGGATTGAATCTGTAGCAGTCTGTTAAAAGCTTTTTATGCAATTATAGCGATATCTTCACTCGCGGCCGAGCTTGTACTTGCCCTAGGTCGCTTTACAATACATTAATGTTAATGAGAGGGTTCGATAACGAGACGGAGTTGGCATATGGATACCGGAACCAGTTCATTGTTTGACACACTCATAAAGCATTGACTGGTTGCTTTGAACGCATCTAAATGTATGAATCGAAAAAAGAAAACACTAAATTGTAGGAGTGCACTTGAGAAGTCGTGTTAAGCTTTGCTTTAGAATTGTCCAACCAATTGTTTCTAGGCAAATCCCGGTGATACGCAACGAGCTATGTCCATCAGCCCGGAGGATTTGGATGAAGCGCACGAGCAGTCGCAGCGCGCGGTTATTCCGGGCAGGAAGTCCTTGGCGGCGGAAGTGTCCGTGTTGATCGAATCCAGTGAAGGACAGTCGCCTGTTAGGTACGTGTAAATTCTTATTTATTTATTATTTTTTATTTATTGATTCCTCAAAGGTCCCATAGGGACATTACATGAGGGGTGGGCATGACACGGCACTTGAAAGAAGGGTAACAACATGGTAACGGCAACAGACTATGTACAGAATTTATGGCGGCACTTCTATATAAGGGGGGCGGCACAATACTAGAAAGGAGGGTTACAATATCGTAGCGACAGCAACAGAATGGGTATATTAATTATGGGGGCACTACAATGGCGTGTTTGAAACGAGATTGGTCCATGATGGTAGCAACTTCAGCAGGTAGGTCATTCCAGTCTCGGGATGTGCGTATGAAAAATGATTGTTGGAATGTATTAGTATGGGCACGTTCCGGATAGACTGCGTTGGCGTGGCTAGTACGGGAAATACGGTGGGCTAGTCGGATGTACTGATTTCTGAGTTGTTGCGAGTGGAAAAATTTGTGGTAAAGACACAGTCGAGCTATTTTGCGGCGAGATTGAAGTGAAGGAAGGTTAAGGTCTGCTTTTAACGCTGAAACACTTGAATAATGAGAGTAATCAGACAAAACAAATCGAGCCGCGCGATTTTGGACAGATTCCAGGGTGTTGATCAAATCAGTTTGGTAAGGATTGAAGATAGCGTTTGCATATTCTAATTTGGGCCGCACGAAAGTTTCGTATTCAAGTAATTTTATTGAGGGAGGGGTTAGGCCAAGATTACGGCGCAGGTAGCCAAGAGCACGGTTAGCTGAGTTCGTTATGTGGTTAATGTGACAAGACCAGTTTAAGTCGTGGGATATATGGACACCTAAGTATTTAACCGAGTCGGCAGAATCAATAGCAATATTGTTAATAGTATACTTAGGCTGCACAAAATTGTGGCGGCGGTGGAAAAAAACGTGCACAGTCTTTTGGACATTTAACGACATCAGCCAGTTATTGCACCAAACCTGTACGCGAAATAAGTCTTCTTGTAGCGCGGATATGTCACAGGTCCTACTTATAGAGCGATAAATGACGCAGTCGTCTGCGAAAAGACGGACGTTCGATGCAAGATATGTGGGGAGATCATTTATATATATGAGAAAAAGAAGTGGCCCCAGAACGGTTCCTTGTGGAACACCGGAGAGCACGTGCGTGAGTGATGATGCATGCGAATTGACGTGGACAAATTGCTGGCGGTCATTTAGAAATGCGCTTATCCAGTTCAACACAAATGGGTCCAGATTAAGGCGAGACAATTGGCGATTGTGTGGGACTTCATCAAATGCTTTTTCAAAATCAATCAAAATTGCATCAGTTGGAATGTTGCGGTCTAGGCATGAATGTACGTCATGAAGAAACATGGAAAGCTGAGTGTCACAGGAATGATCTTTACGGAAACCATGCTGATTAGGATTGAAGAAATTAACGGAATGCAAGAATTTGGCAATGTGCGAATACAATACATGTTCCATGGTTTTAGAGCAGACACTGGTAGTTGAAATCGGTCGGTAATTATTGGGGCTCAAACGATTTCCCTTTTTAAATACTGGTATGACCTTGCTGATGCGCCAGTCATAGGGAACCGATCCTGTGTTCAGAGACTGTTGAAAAATGAGTGAGAGAAACAAGCTGCACATGCGTTTGGTGTTTTTTTAGTACTTTAGCATTGATACCATCAATACCAACAGATGATGAATTTTTCAGCGAGTCAATTACTTTCACTATGCCTTGTGGTTCAAACATATTACTCGGCATGGGGGGGTTATCACAAGAAGGGACAGTAGGAAGGTCGTTCAAGGGTTCACGTGTAAAAACAGCGCTAAATGCGCTGTTTATTATATCTGGTACTTCATAGTCCGGAATAGGGAGTTCGGAGCTATCGCACAGGGAAACAGAGTTAGATGCACTGGGATTAATCGTTTTCCAGAAGCGCTTTGAATCAGTGCGTAGCATAGAGAGTAATGTGACAGAGAAGAAACTTTGTTTAGCGTGGGCGGCTGAGGATTTGTAATCGTTTTCAGCGGTGTAATATTTTTGCCAGGCTTGATTCGTGTTAGAATTTTTTGCTCCCCGGAATAATCACTTTTCCTTATTCTTTAAGCGTTTAAGGGATGTATTAAACCACGGAGAACTCGGGCGTTCTGATATCGTTTTAGTAGGAATATAAAGGCGTATTAGGCGTTGCATCTTTGATTTAAAAAGAAGCCAGTTGAATTCAAGTGAACGCTGCGCAAAGCTGGCTGAAAAATTTTCAAAGATCGTTGATAAATTCCGGTTCATACTGTCGTAATCCCTTTTATCGTACAACGTAAGTGTTTTTCTGGTTTTTTTACTTGTGTGTAAACTGCATGAGAATGAGGCATGCACAACCAAATGATCACTCAGGCCACGCAGGTAGGTGATAGGGGAGACGTTCTCAGGGTGTGAAGTTAAAACAAGATCTAATATGTTAGACGAGTGGTCGGTAACACGCGTGGGCTGAGAGACCAGTTAGGACAATACGAAGGTGAGGCAAGTGTTGATGAACTCGCCAGGGGGGGTATTTTTTGATGACATAGAAGCAGTATCAGACCAATTTATACTAGGGAAATTAAAGTCGCCAAATAACAATATAGGACTGTTTGGGAGGGTCGTTCTTAGTTGGTTCAAATTTTCGTGAAGCAGACGTGAAAAAAAACTGTCAGTACTAGGAGCGCGATAACAAACTCCGATCAAGATGCGCGGGTGGGATGCATGGCAGCAGAGCCAGACAATTTCTAATGGCGATGCAATATTGATGCGCACGTAGCGTAGGTCCCGTTTCGTGGCTACAAGGACACCACCACCACGCAAGTTGTTATCCCTGTCCTTGCGAAATATGTCAAAGTCAGGGAGACAAGGCAATATTTCCGAATCATCGACTAACGAGTTAAGCCACGTTTCTGTTAGTAGCACAATATTTGAAGATGAAGAATTTATCAGGTCGCATAACTTATCCCGCTTCAGAATGACACTCTGTATGTTGGTTAACAAAAATGATAAAGACTGATGAAAAAGACGTTACTCGCGTAGTTTATTTCTTGGCTGCTATGAGCTCTTTTCGACAACCTTATTTGAAGCATGATCAAATACATAGGTTTTGTTGTTTACGGTCAGTGTTTCATGGCGTAACTTGAAGCTCGAGTTTTGAGTTTTCCCAAATTCAATTAGGCGCTTACGGGCAAGGCGTGCAGGGGAGAGATCCTGAGAAATGCGGAAGACGGTGTCTTTGAGCTTACTGTTAAGTGATAGTATATGGTCCTTATCTTTAAAATGCGCGAATTTCACTAATATTGGTCTGCCCTTTCCGGTGCGGAACGTACCTATGCGATGGGCCCTTTCAATGTCACGGGGTTGAACGATAGTTTGAAGGAGGCGATTGCAGTGCTCAATTACTATTTTTTCCGACTCTTCCCGACTCTTCCCACGATTCGTTCTGGGCGTCCTGATGCCCATAAAAAACCAAGTTATTGCGCCTTGATCTGTTCTCTGCGTCATTGATTTGAGCAGTCATCAATTTTATATGTTGAGCATTGCCATCAGCATCCGACTTCATGGCTGTCAGCAGCGGCCTCATAGTCTTTAGGGAAGCATGGTCTGACTCAATCTTATCTAGCCGTTCTTTCATCTCTCCGAAGGTCTTTTCATGCTCCACTAGTGTTGTCTGAATCGCTTTTAATTGCTCTAACATAACTGCCTGACCAGTTTGTAGTTCTTTAGGTACCTTGAGCATTTGCGATGAAACATCGGCAGAGCCAGAAGAGTGGGGGGAGTCAGGTCCAGGGTTGGTCTCTACATCGCCAGCTAACAAGAGAAGTTGCATAAGTGCGTTTGTACAGTCATAAGCAAAAGTACGAAACCAATGTGGGCTCGGCAGCACAACTAGGGCACGGTAACTACTTCGCTTAGTAAAAAGACTATAGCGGTTTGTTACCTGCACCAAGAAGAGGCAAGGAAGTTTAGCTCGGTCCATTGCGGTGCTGCCGAGCCCACTGGGCGCCGCGACGATCCGGGCGGGCTTTATGTCCATGTTAAACGCATGCGCCATGCCGGATGTCCCGGCTTCCAGATAGGTGCGGTATCGCCAAGATGTCACCAGATATGGCCAGTGGGAATGAAGTGGCTGCGCAGAACTGGGTGCGCGGGGCTTTTCGGGGTCAGCAGCTGCCGCTTCGTCCGCCTTCCACATCGAAAGACGGCTCGTGAACGGCAGACCCAGGGTGTCGACCACGGCAGAGCAAGCGAGGTGCACTCCGGGAGGTTCCGAAAGCTGTAGGCACCAAAATCCAAGAAACTGCACAAAGAAGAGACAAGGAAGTTTAGCTCGGTCCATTGTGGTGCTGCCGAGCCCACTGGGCGCCGCGACGATCCGGGCGGGCTTTATGTCCAGGTTAAACGCATGCGCCGTGCCGGATGTCCCGGCTTCCAGATAGGTGCGGTATCGCCAAGATGTCACCAGATATGGCCAGTGGGAGTGAAGTGGCTGCGCAGAACTGGGTGCGCGGGGCTTTTCGGGGTCAGCAGCTGCCGCTTCGTCCGCCTTCCACATCGAGAGACGGCTCGTGAACGGCAGACCCAGGGTGTCGACCGCGGCAGGGCAAGCGAGGTGCACTCCGGGAGGTTCCGAGAGCTGTAGGCACCAAAATCCAAGAAACTGCACAAAGAAGAGACAAGGAAGTTTAGCTCGGTCCATTGCGGTGCTGCCGAGCCCACTGGGCGCCGCGACGATCCGGGCGGGCTTTATGTCCAGGTTGAACGCATGCGCCGTGCCGGATGTCCCGGCTTCCAGATAGGTGCGGTATCGCCAAGATGTCACCAGATATGGCCAGTGGGAGTGAAGTGGCTGCGCAGAACTGGGTGCGCGGGGCTTTTCGATGTCAGCAGCTGCCGCTTCGTCCGCCTTCCACATCGAGAGACGGCTCGTGAACGGCAGACCCTTGGTGTCGACCGCGGCAGGGCAAGCGAGGTGCACTCTGGGAGGTTCTGAGAGCTGTAGGCACCAAAATCCAAGAAACTGCACAAAGAAGAGACAAGGAAGTTTAGCTCGGTCCATTGCGGTGCTGCCGAGCCCACTGGGCGCCGCGACGATCCGGGCGGGCTTTATGTCCAGGTTGAACGCATGCGCCGTGCCGGATGTCCCGGCTTCCGGATAGGTGCGGTATCGCCAAGATGTCACCAGATATCGCCAGTGGGAGTGAAGTGGCTCCGCAGAACTGGGTGCGCGGGGCTTTTCGGGGTCAGCAGCTGCCGCTTCGTCCGCCTTCCACATCGAAAGACGGCTCGTGAACGGCAGACCCTTTGTGTCGACCGCGGCAGGGCAAGCGAGGTGCACTCCGGGAGGTTCCGAGAGCTGTAGGCACCAAAATCCAAGAAACTGCACAAAGAAGAGACAAGGAAGTTTAGCTCGGTCCATTGCGGTGCTGCCGAGCCCACTGGGCGCCGCGACGATCCGGGCGGGCTTTATGTCCAGGTTGAACGCATGCGCCGTGCCGGATGTCCCGGCTTCCGGATAGGTGCGGTATCGCCAAGATGTCACCAGATATCGCCAGTGGGAGTGAAGTGGCTGCGCAGAACTGGGTGCGCGGAGCTTTTCGGGGTCAGCAGCTGCCGCTTCGTCCGCCTTCCACATCGAGAGACGGCTCGTGAACGGCAGACCCTTGGTGTCGACCGCGGCAGGGCAAGCGAGGTGCACTCCGGGAGGTTCCGAGAGCTGTAGGCACCAAAATCCAAGAAACTGCACAAAGAAGAGACAAGGAAGTTTAGCTCGGTCCATTGCGGTGCTGCCGAGCCCACTGGGCGCCGCGACGATCCGGGCGGGCTTTATGTCCAGGTTGAACGCATGCGCCGTGCCGGATGTCCCGGCTTCCGGATAGGTGCGGTATCGCCAAGATGTCACCAGATATCGCCAGTGGGAGTGAAGTGGCTGCGCAGAACTGGGTGCGCGGGGCTTTTCAGGGTCAGCAGCTGCCGCTTCGTCCGCCTTCCACATCGAAAGACGGCTCGTGAACGGCAGACCCTTGGTGTCGACCGCGGCAGGGCAAGCGAGGTGCACTCCGGGAGGTTCCGAGAGCTGTAGGCACCAAAATCCAAGCAACTGCACCAAGAAGAGGCAAGGAAGTTTAGCTCGGTCCATGGCGGTGCTGCCGAGCCCACCCGAAACAAGAAGACAAAATGAGGTGCGGCGCCCTTGAATGATTGAAACTAAGGCTGTTCTGTAAATGTTGAAGATTGCCCCAAATAGAAGCCGAGTCACCTCCACCTCCTCTCACTGAAGTTTGACAGTGTCTAGAGCACCCTTGAATCTTTGCAGAAAAAGGATATTTGCAAGCGTAAACAGCGCTTGTAGTTATCAGAGAAAAGTGCGAAACATATCACGTATTACAACACTAGGCCATCCATCGTCTTCTATCGTCACTAAATTATGTGCTTCACTCACCAAATCATGAAGTGAGTTGGACAACGGAAGTGTTTTTGAAGTTTTCCAGGGTTGGGTGATATCCGAGGCCCCAATCCACGAGTCAGTCTAGTCGCATGTTTTTTCTCTTTGTTGCTGCGTTCGCCCAGTTTGACTGGCCGACAAAAAAAAGAAATATATCGCTACAATACGTGTTTCTTTTGGAGCGAACCTTACTGGAACACATAAACAATTCTTAAACGTGTGTATGACTCCTACTAATTTGTCCTCTGTATCTACAGCGCAGCACTTCATTCCGAGAAAGCCAACAAGAAGCGAACCGTGCTAATGAGGTGCAGTCAGCTTAAAATCGGAAGTATCAGCTCGGGATAGTGGGTATGCACCTCGAATTGATAGCTTATGCTATCAATGCGTGTCCAATATGCTGGCTGTACGTTAAGTGTACAACCAGAGTCATAAGTTCAATCACCTAATGATTATTTAATATTTATTCATAAGAAGCTCTTCTAAAAAAACTAGACAGAAGTATGGAAGTGTGATAGATGCTGGGAAGACATCCTCAACACGCATTGAAAATAAATGAAATAAACTGGTAGAATGGCCCCTGTAATATATTCGAAGGAAGTGTATACTCACATGCTGCGTTTTTCCTGCGTCCTCGTATTGATCTCCATTATTATTCTTCAGAGCTGCTATTACAAAAATAATACTGATGTTTATTAACGACGTTGAAGGTTCGATTGTGGTGCTAAGTTGAGACAGCGTGGCACAACGAAACGAAGCAACAAGCACACAGAGGAAAAGCAACGAAAAACCCACAGAAAGCGCTTCATTGCGCTCTTTTTTTCTTTAGTAATTATTACCCGCCACGGTGTTGTAGCGGTCATGGTGGTCGACTGCTGACACGCAGGTCACCGGCCGCAGCAGTCACATTTTCAATGGAGGCGAAAATGCTCAAGGCCTCTGTACTAAGATATAGGTGCACGTTAAAGGGACACTAAAGAAAACTATTAGGTTGACGTTGATTGTTGAAATAGCGGACCAGAAACCGCGTAGTGTTACTCTTGTGCCAAGGAAGGGCCTAATTTGAAATAAAATCACGTTTTAGTGGGCGGCATCGAGTTTGCGCACTTGAAATTACGCGCCTCAAAAAGCGGACCAACCGGCTTACTCACGTCACTGTTGCCGTGCACAACGTTGCCCGGCTTTACTGTGCTAGTAGCAGCCGACAAAAAGCAGTAGGAGCCACAGCAGCAAAAACGGCCATTGATCAATTTCCTGCCAATGGCTCCAAGATTGCTGACGTTTTTAGGTTCAATTGCACCCTGCTAGATGGCATCACCTGTCCAGTGTAACTACGTGAAAACTAAATTTTTGAACCGCTCGTGCCCTTCCACATAGTAACGTCCGGCGGTTCTTTTTTCCGTGAATCAATGAAACGAACACGCTGCATTTTTTGGCGTCTCTTGATGGACGGAAGGCTCTTTATTAGGTGCAGTTGGATTAGTTACCAGTGATTAATTGTAGGCGGTTCGTCTGATGTCATCAGGATCATTTTGAGGAAGTCCTATTCCAGTGCATGTGTTCTTGTGCATAGTACCTTAGTTTCTCGCTAAGCAGAGCACAATTGTTGATAATATTGTCGTTTTAGATGTCATACAATGAGATTTCACTCTGACGTAAATTGTTATTTGAACTTTGTGTCCCTCTGAAAACCCTAGGTTGTCAAAATTTGCGCAGCCCTTCCCTGAGGCGTCCCTCATAATCATATCAGGGTGGTAAGACTTTAAATACCAACTATTACTTATTACCTAATCACAATGAAAGACGGGACAAGGAATGAAATAACGACTGTCTTTAGCACGGCATTTGGCTTGCGACATTTTTTTACGTGCCCCACTGTCCCCCATTTCGCTGACGTCACAACTCTTCTGGCCAAGTTTAAATGCCACGTAAATTTCTTTTGTTTTTCATACATTCTAAAACTGATTTTGTGGAGGGCTTCCTTCACTTTTTTTTCTCCCTCCAGTAGCAGCCGCGCGTCAAGGGCTGCGTCGACCTCTATCACGAGTTCAGTCAGCAGCGCTTCCAGCCCTAGCGCTCTCCTGGGATCGTCCTCGACTTCTCCTCGGTCTCACAGGACGTTCCCGGTACACTGCGCGCTAATTTCACGTTAATTTCGTACGTCACTCAATATTGCCTGGGAAAACAGCCGAGTGAAGCAGAGTAGCGATGCGAAAACCCGACCGTACAAATGGAGTATGGTCACAGTGTTATAGTTCGCCCACAGAGAGGCAGTGCACTGTGGCACGTAGCGAATGCCAGTATCGTGAAAAAGAATGGCATGAGAGCATTGGCGACGGATGCCTTTAAGAGTTGCAGGCTGTATAGTGTGTTGCTGTTACTAGAACTAACGACATGGCAGAACATCGCCTCGGATGTTGTTTTGAAACTTTCATGAATCAGCGCAAAATGTCAAGATTTTTTTAAGGATAAGTGTGAGCATGTGGTATATGGAGCCTTTCGTATATGGAATGGAAAGGCTACCTTCTTTAAACGTAGCTCTTCGTAGCTTTTCTTCTTAAGAATGTTGTTTGTTTAGTGTAATATAGATCACGCCCCTTGCTTTGAAATATCTGTGTATCCCATTTGCCAGCGTCTCGGGAAGGCTCACTCACGTGCAGAGTTGTCGACCATATGCGCTGCGGTCGGCGCCATTTCAGTTGTCACAGGAAATACTGTAGACCAGTTCCCATACTAGATTTTGCAACATTACTGACTCGTGTGAAGCGGTGAATCATCTATCATCAGCGACAACGACCGAATAGATGGTGGTCAATGAAACTAAAAAGAAATAAGGTATAGCAGTATGGTGCGTTAAGTTATAGTTGTGAGATGTTCATCTTAGAATAACGAACAGCGAAACAGGGTTCAAAATGCACAGATGAACTGGGTCACCCATTTATTCATCCTGTTTTCTCATCACCCCAGTCTAAGTCAAGTTTGACAGGCCGATATCTCGTATTTTCAGTGTCCTTTCATTATTTCCATTCATTGATAACCCTGTTAGTTATCCTGCGATGAACAGGATGAACTGCGTTTCCTGTAGACCGCGAGAACACCGCGATTCCTGTAGACCGCGGTAGAACTGCAGCTGCTCGAGCGGGGGCACCTGTGTGTACGCGTTCAAATTCCATGTCAAGTTCCTCATAGAGCATGGCGCACTTAGTTAGCTATACCTTAAGGATGTGATGCGCAGATTATTGGGGAAAATGCGAGCCGACAGTAAAAGTAGAGTAATGAAAGCTACACCAGCATTCATGTCAAGCGATGAGTGTGGTCTAACCACAAGCAAGAAATATCTCTGATCAAGCCTATGGTCACATACACGCCAATGCACTTGACAATTGGAATCAGACGTGCAATGGAAAACACATCTGAATGCAAGCCATTGTCAGGAATTGTGCGAAGCATATTTACACCATCTCAATCATAGCTGCTCGGCATCCTCACTGTCCAACGTCCAACACCGACTACAGGGCGACATAAAAACCATATGAAATGTAATACCATCTAATCACGGGGAACCAAACGACCTTGCCAAATGTTTTGGACAAAGTGGATTGTTTAGAGTGGTGCCCATGGTTCATCGACCACCTCAGGTGATAACGACTCGATTGAACATTTTACGGAAAGTACCATCATGTTCCGGACAGCTTACAAGTTAAACACTCCGCGTAAATTAGAAGTTCAATATAGTCGGTAATCTCCAGTTGCCCCTATATCCTCGACTTCTTTCCCGCCGAACGCACAACTGCGGCGGAGATTTGTTTATTGCTGTGAAATGTATACCTTATTAGTATCTAATTTATTAAGCACTTAGTCTTTTTTGCCTGTACATGTTTGACATTTTACATTGCCCATAATGTGGTCGGTTGCTTACACATTTATTTTGACGCACCTTTATACATTTCACTGAATGCAGTTGCGCAAGTTTGCTAACGTGTTTTTTTTTCATCGTCTTGTTCTTTTTGCTATCTTGCTGTCCCTCGCTTCATGCAGCATCATCAGAATAACCCCTCAATAATTTGTAAAGTGTGGCAGCAGTTTTATTACTCATAAAATGTATTTATTTCGCGCTTTTTAGACTTCCCACAGTCAACAAATAATTTAAGAAATTGTTCAGTTTTCGTTCTATTGTCGCATAACTTTACAAGTCCATGGCATTTCGTCAGGTGGATGCACACAAACGTGCACCAATGGGAACGCATCCTATAATGACGTCATAAGCCGGGTGGCTGGTGCGAGGGCTGCTGCCCTAGGAGAACCATATGCCACGTGCATGAGCAATACTATTTGTTTAGTACTAATGTAGTGGTGATGTAGACGGGCTTTGCTGTATTTGAATATAGCCAGGCTCGCCCATTTGATTGGCAGCTATGACCGCCATTAAGCACAGCGTTTGAGTTAGCGCATCTCATTGCGTTTGCATTCATCCCAATGCACACAACCTGGTACGATGACAATGGTGCATAATTTTCTAGACTTCTCAAGGGGTATCCGACTATAGATGTGTAACGATATTTTCTTTGTCGTCGAAAATAGTTGAAGGCACTGCTGTCGTATAAATATGGTTGCAACAGCGAGAGTCGCGACAACCGCTTACCTGCTTTCCACGTTGTTTGATCAGTGGTTCTTCTTTGCTTGGTTTCTGCTTAGGGTGACCACCTCCGCCCCGTGTCGATGGACGAAGCACAAGCCGTGGTCGCCTCCGATGGCTCGGCGATGTACGGCTGGTACCAGCCACTGCATATTGTGTCGCAGGTAGGTCCACAGTAATAAAATTGAAACGCATCATGAATTAACTCCACAATGCCACTTATTCGAGCGTCCTGAAGGTGGCCTGCGAATCAACAAAAAATAAAGCAACAAGTTGAACGAAGTTATGCGCGCGCAACATGCAGATGCAAGGTACGGTTTCTCGCATGTGCAACTTGTAAGAGATAGACAAGAACTTTTAGACCAGTACGCTTTCTCTGAAGTGTGCCTTCTGAAGGACATATAATCCCAAGTTTAAATTCCCTGCTTTGATTCACATTTTGTACCAAACAACAGCAAGCAGAATAGTATGAATTACACAGAAAACGAAGCACTGCCACATGATCCATTCCAACACAGCTTTGCTGCCGAAGCAGGGAGTAGCAGTAATACAATCACAGAAAGCTGGAGTTTTGCGGAGTTGTAGAGAGACATTACTTGCAACACTGAACGACCACCGTCATTGCTGTGTTGCTTGTTCTCTTCGGATTCTTTTGCCCCAGAAGATAGCGTAATTGGTCGTGAGTTGTGTTCACAATGTTGGACAAGTGAATGGAACAAATTCATAAAAGCGAGTGTATGCGGGATACCCGTCCTTTTGATGGAGACACTGCTGCGCCACCACTCACAGAAGACCCGAGCCTTCGTTTCTGCGGTTTGTTAGCGAGATCATAAGCAAAAGTTCTTACCTTGTATTCTTTGACGTGAGTGGGCCACAGCCCCTGTCACCTTTATCTTTGAGCGTAGGGAAACTCAACCGTTCTACAATCAGGTTTGCACGCTCACTTCGATCTGTACAGCTCAGCGTGCATATATATGTGTGAACCGTGCTGGCAGTAGTTCAAAAGAAGTGCTGCCGCGAGTCAGAGTCGGCTTGTTTGTACTCGCAGGTTTGATCCTGGCCGTGGCGGGTGCATTTTGACAGAGCCGTAATGCTGAAAGCCCGTATGCTTAAGAGGAGAGCACGCACGCACGCACACACACACACACACACACACACACACACACACACACACACACTCTCACAACACACGTGCACACAACACACACATACACACACGCACACGCAACACACACAACACAAACACGCACACACACAACACACACAAAACACTTACAACACACGCGCACACAACACACACAACACGCATAGTACACACAACACACACACAACACATACACACATACACACATACACGCACACAACACACACACACACGCACACACAACACACTCACACACACACACATACACACACACTCACACGTGCACACACAACACACGCACGCACACATACACAAAACACACAACACACTGACATATATACACAGACACACAACGAACACAACACACACACACACACACACACGCACGCACACACACACACGCACACACGCACACACGCGCACACGCACACGCACTTACACACACACACACACACTTACACACACACACACACACACACACACACACACAAAACAAACAAAACCTTTGTAGTTGAAATTTTCAGAGCCCTGCTCTACGGCGTCCCTCCTAACTATAGGATAGTTTTGGGACGTGAAACCGCCGACAATATTACAACAATATTGGTCGAATCAGTATCTATTGAAGTTAGCGGTCCAAGAGAATGAAACGCTGGTAAACAATAGCCAGGTAACACGTACGCGCAAACTTGGACTGTCACTTCGGCTGACAGCTGTTTTCCATTCTTTCATTCAAATCGTCACACCATATCGACTAATCTTATCCGCCCTCTGTTTTGGCCGTGAAAGAAAAGGGGCTGAAGTCAAAATACTTCTCCCTAATAAGTGTGTTTTCCCCATGGCCAGCCGACTTGATGATGAATATGATAATGATATGTGGGGTGTAACATCCCCAAACCACCATATGATTAGAGAGACGCCGTAGTGGAGGAGCCCGGAAAGTTCGACAACCTGAGGTTCTTTAACGTGCATCCAAATCTAAGCACACTGGCTTACAGCGTTTTCGCCTCCATCGAAAACGCAGCCGCCGCAGCCGGGAATCGATCTTGTGGGTCAGCAGCCGAGTACTTCAGCCACTAAGCTAGAGGAGTCAAACACGGTGCGCACAAATATATCGGTCACAGCGCTAACTTTTAAAAAAGCATACAAAAAACTATCAGCGGTTTTCAATATAGACGTATGGAACAAAGTATTGCGTCGTTCATTTCTGCATTGTCAATTGTATAGGTTCCTAGCAGAATTTAAAGGACCTTTTTGAGTGGGTTGACGCTTGGGTTGCTTAGACATGCTTCAGTGCAGCACTAAATTCTGTTCTTGACATCAGGCATGAAAAAAAGAAAGTAAAAGGCCAAATGCTAGCTCGATATTTTCACGTGTCACGTCCCACGAGGTTATACGTTTAGTATAACCTCCTTGGTCTTGTCAGCTAAAGGTGGTTGATAATAATGCGAGGAAATTGTCCGTAACAACTCAGCTAAACAGAATAAAAAGAGCACAAAAATGTTTTACTGCTTTCTTCAGTGTTAGGATGTATAAGGCGCTCCGCCGGGATGGTCTAGTGGCTAAGGTACTCGGCTGCTGACCCGCAGGTCGCGGGATAGAATCCTGGCTGAGGTGGCTGCATTTCCGATGGAGGCCCAAATGGTGTAGGCCCTTGTGCTCAGATATGGGTGCACGTTAAAGAACCACAGGGGGTCAAAGTTTCCGGAGCTCTTCACTACAACGTTTCTCATAATCATATCGTGGTTTTTGGGACGTTAAACTCCCATATCAATTAGGATGCATGAGGTCAACGTCCCGTTTCGAACAATTCTTAGTGAACGTGACACGTGACAATATTAAGGTAGTAGTTGACACTTCACTTTTTTTTCCCTCGTTTCACGAAATGTCCCTTTTCGGAGTGTTTATTGACTCCCGTTTTCGACCTGCATGCACTGCGTTTCCAAATTTTTTCTTTTTTTCCCTCTCCAGCCGACCTAAACTAGCGCAGCGCATGTCATGCGTTCTTCATCCATAATATGTGGCATAAGTGTGCGCAGAGTACCTCTTGAGGTGAGGGGGTGGCGCCCGCTTCCCCCCCCCCCCCTCTGCCCGTGTGTACACCTATGATATCTGGGGTGTAACATCACCAAACCACAATATTATTATGAGAGACGCTGTATCGGGGAGGGCTTCGGAAATTTTGGCTGCCTGGTGTTCTTTACCATGCACTGACATGGCACAGGACATGAGCCTCTAGCACTTACTTTCGTTTAAAATGTGGACGCTGCGGCCATGGGATCGAACCAACGACCTTCGGCCCAGCAGCCGAGTGGAGTAACCGCTACGCCACCTCGGTGGACACACCCTCTTTGCAGGCTAGCGAGAGCGGTTCCCAGCAGCCTCTGGTGCCCGTGGTTCTGGCCCCGGCCGAGCAAGAGCTGCTGTCCGGGGCAGGCGGCGTGGCCGTTGAAGGCTTCTTCGACTTCACGTGGGACGCCCCGGAGGAAGGGTGGCGGCGAAGCTTGGGCATGTCGAGGCCCGACCGCGCAAGCTCTGCTGGAAGCGGTGGCGACGTGGGCCGCTTTTCCTGGTCATCGGACGCGATGCGGCGGGCGGGCGAGAGGTCCAGTGGCCGGGGCTGGGGCTCCAGCCGGGACCTGGGAACGTACGATACCTACCGGGGTCGGGGCTCCAGCCAGGACCGAGCGGCGTCCGAAACCGTCTATGAAAGGTATCTTAAGCGGATGGATCGAGCATGCTGGAGAATTTCGTCAATCATGACGGCAAGAACAGAGCGAGCGTAGGAATGGTCCGTGCTTTGAAAAAAGAAAAAGTCTACTTCGTGCCAGGGCCAAGAATTGATAATTGTTGGCGTTTAAAGTCCAAAAACAGCAATATGATTATGAGAGACGCCATAGTGGAGGGCTCCGGAAATTACGACAACGTCAGGTTAAATCTACGCACGCCAGAACCAAGATAAAATTTGTAAGACTGGCGACGTGAGATTGTTTGTCACTTGGAATGAAAGTGTTATCTACTGCGCGCGGGTATCTTATGACCAGTCGTCATAAGATACCGATCGGCGTATATTAGCCAGAGTCTGTAATCTTGGCCGAATGAGCTCAGACAATATCTGAAGTTCCCAAACATTGCTGTGTGGTATGCGCCGAGCATTTATGACACTTCTTGTAAGGAAAACACGAGTTTATCAACAATCGCACTATAAAAGTGCATGGCAATATCAGGGAATGGATCAAAACTCCTCAGCTAGAGGGCCATGGTTATGAAATTGACAATAATAATAATATAATAATAATAATAATAATAATAATAATAATCCCAAAATTAGGGTGTGATGATGAGGGACGCTATCGTGGAAGCCTCCGAGAATTTCGACCGTATGGTGTTCTTTAACGTGCACTGACACCACACAGCACACAGGCCTTCACCAGTTTACCTCCATCGAAATGTGACTGCCGCGGCCGGAATGGAACACGCTGCCTCCGGTTGAGTAACCGAACGGCCTAGTCAGTAATCCACCGAGGCGGACTTCAGTCGCGCAAGGGCAAGAATAAAGGTGGTGAAAATGGGAGGGTGGGGAGGCGCAGAGAGTAGAGATTTGAACAAAATGCTACCAGATGCTCCCATATAAAAGAGCTTCTTTTGTATATTCCACCCGTCAGTCAATTATGAGGTCAATTTTATCGTCAATTTATGAGGGCACGTTTCAAAATGCACGTCACAATTGATTTCCGCATCGACCAAAACCTAGACTCGGATACTAAAATACAGTTTTCGTTCCACAGTGATGTTCCAACTGATAGTGATGTCATGGAATGCTTCGCGAACAAAAAACGTTTGAGACCAGTCTTATCACTGTAGCTTACACAAACCAAGTGCTAATACTTGCAACGGGCAAAAACACTATGCGAAAACTATTTAGTAATGCCAAAAACTAGTCTCATCCGACGTAACTCTTTAAAAGATCTCAATTTTGTTCTATACGACATTATCCAGTGAGGCCCACGGAACGGCTTTTAGCTCTGACACAGTAGAGTACCAACTACTCTAAATCGTTAACCACATTTAACGCGATAGCTTTAGAGAGCTCGTGTCACAGAAATTAAGCCGTTGGCGTCGGCACCGTTGCTTGTGAGCGAAAAATCGTTCGTGAGCGAAAAATTGAGAAAGAAGCAAATAAAATAGAGAATCAACTTTTTGGTCCATTTTTTGTCCCGTGTTACATACGGCTACTTCGAAAACAAAAATGGGCCCCGTATCTGCATGTTAATCTGCAAATGTCATCGAAAGACGATAGCCTTGCGTGTGAAGAGAGTGAACGAAACATTTATTTGATGCTCTGCACTAAAAAATCGGTGAATGGAATTCTGGAGGTGCTGCGTGAGAGTGCCTCGAGCGTGCCGCAGAGACGAACGAGCGCATGAAGTCATGTCGCACGTGAGACATGAGCGCCATCTGGCAGTTTTCTTGGAAAACAAAGCGCGTGGCTCTGAGACAGGTGTGCGCGCCCGTCTCAGACGGGATAAGGTGTAGAACGCAAGGCGACGGGTAGGCGCCACCACCATCTAGTCTTAGCAAAGCGTTGGAAACACTCACCTTTTGGCGCAAGTGTTGTATGGTCAGCGCAGCATGATAAGCGCTACGGTCCTTAATATTACTTATGTATTGCCTTTTCTAGTAAAAGACGCACATGCAGAATATATATATATGTGATGTTAGGGTGCCCCAGATACGCTCAATAATTGCTTTTTAATTGACAATTGCACGAGTATGAACACTGAATCTTGAGCAACATTGGTGGGCGCTGCGGATAGGGTCAGCTGTTTCAAGTACCCCGTGCCGTTAAAAGTGGACAAACAGACGATTGCACAGACAGACAGACAGACAGACAGACAGACAGACAGACAGACAGACAGACAGACAGACAGACAGACAGACAGACCAAAATTTTTGCGTCGAAGGTTGCCAAGAAAGGCTATCGTCTTTAAAAAAACACTACATAAATGTAGTGGAAGGAGTCTCCTTAAGAGAGAGAGAGAATAAACTTTATTGGGTTCCAGCATGCGGGATCCCCTCCGGCCGCGCAGGGCGTGGGGTTCACCCTATCTCACGTTACACTAGAAGTCCTAATGTCACGCGGGCCTAGACCTCAAGGCCTTCGTGCCCCGGCGCCGCTCGGGTTACTGAGGGTGTCCCCCTTTCGCCTTTGCAGCGCCAGTGCGACCTCGAGTCTCCTTAACGCATTATCTTCGACAGGAGTCACGATGAAAACTAGCCCATTCGGCGATTTGTAGGCGCATTTAGGGGGCCATCAAACTACGTGAAGAGGGGCCGGGATTGTGCAGCCATCGCCGCTAAAAACACACAGGAACACAGGAACAACTATGCCCATCTAGCGGAAAACATATCATGCCTTTCCAGAGCCGTTGATCAAGCAAAGAGCAAAGGCTATATATTGTGCTGCCATCTGTGAGGTATTGTAAGACTCTTTATGGCCTCCGAGATGGCAAGCGCGCGGCGTATATTCTGGATGCCATGCGACTCTTGCTAAAGATCAAAAACATGTGCGTACCAATCACACGCGCGTGCGTGTGTGTGTGTGTGTGTGTGTGTGTGTGTGTGTGTGTACCTGTGTGCCATCTGTGAGACATTGTGAAAAACGTGTCTCGACTACAGCAAAGCGCCATACAGCCCAGTCACTGCATTAGCAGAGGGAAGTGGCCCCACAGCCCAGTCACTGGATTACTATAAATACGTCGCGCTTGCGCGCGCGAGCGTTTGTGTGCGTGCGTGTGTGTAACAAAACATATTAACAGTATTTAGCCCTTGAAGGGCGCACTAGGGGCTGAATTTCGCTATTGTGTTCAACTCTTATTAAAGGCTAAACTTAAGGGTCCCTTAATTTTTTTTCTAACCCCCTTCCATGTTACAAGTTTTTGTGTCTGTGCATGTTCTGTTTTGTGGAGATGTTTGGTTGGGTTGTCGTTGATGCCCACTGTTTCTGAGAATAAATCTTTCTAAAGGTATTCTATGTGAACCCTTGGGCTGCATACTTGAGACCCCTGTGTTAAGACGCATATAAATGTGATCGCAAAATCAAACTACGACAACGCCAGCAGCGCACATAAAAGTTCAGCTGCCTCTTTTAAAATAAACTAACATGGGCAGCCAAAATGAGAAAATGTGCAACTAAAGATAAACCACCGTAGCTGCTAATTATTAATACTTGCAGCCTGGTTTTACCCAAAGATGCTTTCACAGGTGTAATGGAAGTTCACGGGTGGAATGGTGCTAGACGAAGGGACGAAGTTCTTCCTTACAATGTCGTCTAGTGAATGGCGTCTGGCTAACGATGTTCCTGATTTCTTCGGCAGATTTGCACTTCAGTACACGTTGCTATATGCTGCCAGTTCACAACGCACTACATTGAGGCATTCTCCAAGCAAGCGAAGCTCCGTCAACTAAAGGAACACTACGCACCCATATTGGCAGCACAACCGTCATTCACGAACACTTGGCCGCTGAGAAAATAGTAAAAAAACAGTAGCCAAAAGAAATTTTACGCTATTTTTGTGACGTCGGGGTGGTTTCGCCTGCCGCATCCAAACGGTGCGCTTGACGCAATGGAAGTCTGACTTTATGGCGAGCTCACCTGCACAACGTATTCTACTCCTAAGTACGGCTATATACTATATCTCTTAGGTTGCCCTCGTTGTGTTTATTTGAAGGAGTAGTCACATGAACATAGAGTACCACATAAACCCTGAACAGCACTGCTGCGTTTACCGGCAGGCAACGTCTTCATTCTTTGCTGTAGGCCCGTGTGCTGAGATCTGGGTGCACGATAAAGAACCCCAGGTGGTCGAAAATTCCGGAGCACTCCACTACGGCGTCTATCATAACTATATAATGGTTTTGGGACGTCGAACCCCACATACCAACCAAATCAACGTCTTCATTATTTTTAGCGTGCTGAGGAATTAAGACGCGGATATGTCTGCTGCGTTACCTTCCGGTCTACGTTAGAAAACAGAAGCAGTGGTACGTGATCGCCTACAACCCCTTCATTTTCAAAATGTTTTCAAGGCGAAAGCCTCAGGTGCTTTATCAGACTGGAAAATTTACCGCCGGCAACAACATAAGCAATCCGAAAAACCCGCCATCTCGGTGGTTCTTGATTGCTGCAGGCGCAAAGCTCGTATAAAACCAAATCTCGGCCACACCGGCCGCGTCTTCAATGAAGGCGAAATGATTGAGGCCCGTGTACTTTGATTTTGGTGCACGCTGAAGAACTCCAGGTGGGCCACATTCCTGAAGACTTCCACTGCGGCGTCGCTCATAATTGTATTGTAGGTTTCAACACTAATAATCACGTAATAATGCATTGTAGCGCCGGGGCAGACGCGACAAAAGAAGAAGAGAGCCGCTTTGCCCGTCGTGCGCAAGGCTCGTGGAATTCAGAACGCTCTTGGCCCTGCTAGGCTTGTCATCCGCAACCCCTCCGTTTTTTTTCTTGTCTTCGCCCGCGTCCCAATAAAGACCTTCGACCATGGCCTCGTCCACCACCGCTTTGTCTCGTTCATCCACATCAGTATCGCGTGTTGGTGTCATTATGTGATGTCACAGATGGCCAAACTCGTGGCTTCACCATGACGTCATAACGATACCACGGTGACGTCTCATAACGAGACGTCTCATGCTGACGTCATCACGAGACATTATCGCTTAGTCAAAGGTACCACGCCGATTATGGAGGCTGTGCAAAACGAGGTGGGGTGCAGAAGGGTGCGATGCCTTTGATCCTGAGGCCATTTTAGGCGCGCAAAGTTTTTGGAGCTGGGCGGAGGAGGATCGGCCCATCGACTGAGGAGAAAGAAGACTGGCGTCCCCTTCGGCGTGTGTTGTTCTCAGACATTATTGCAAAGAGCGTGCTAGCATGTGTAACAAGTTTTGTTCATGTGTCGTAGAATTAAAAGCAAGAATTGTCGCGCTTTTCTACGGTATGAGCAATCAGAAGGTCACAGTGTTGTCTGATATATCGCCGTGTCGAGCCGCCACGCATATCAGTAATTGAAACTACTTTATTGTGAGAACTGACGTTCCGGCTCTTATTATCAGTTTGTTAGAGTGATGTTGCCTCCAGAATGGTCAGCACCTTGCTCAAAGGATGCTGTGGAAGGTTGTGAAGAGACGAAAAAGGATGTAATATAACAAAATAAGGACCAGAAATGTGATGTATCACACTCTTTTTATTACCTTGTACGCGTAAACATTTACTTTTGAAAAATTCTTTGGAATGCCATGGTTTTTATTGTGGCATTCGTGTTTAAGTTTCTCACTAAAGCAGCAGCGTTTTTTACGATGTGATGATCGTTGGTTTCATTCGGCCTTCTTTTCTAGCGAAGCTGAACTCGAAGAGGAAGAAGCAGCGTAAGTGTAGATTGGATAGTACGTTTAATTTTTTCGTATTTATTAAACCTTTCCGGTCGAATGGTTTTAGCAGAAAGAACGTCCTAGCGACGCATTGATCAAGCGAAAAAAAAAACGACAGGACAGAGCGCAGATCTGCGCTTTGTCCTTTCTTGAATTTCCTTTCTGTTTGCACAACACGTCAAAGAATGACTAACACACCGTAGTCTGCAACTAAGTTTTGCTGCAACTAGCCTCTTTTATTCTCTTAAACAGGTTACCCAAAAGTGGAGCATACAAACATTACCATTACATAAATGCTAGTTCTTTGATGTAGACTATTTCTTTCGTCGTCCTTGTTTCGCAGATAAGTTTATCTAGCTCACCTCAAAGTCCTAGTGTGCACTCCTGGCAAAGCTCCAGTGGGATGACGGGTGTCTGTTTTCCTTAATACGTATTACAATGTACTGCACAGATAGTGTTAATGCCCTATGCTACGTCGCCCCGCCACGGTAGTCTATGGTGACTAAGGTCACTCACTCACTCACTCACTCAATCAATCAATCAATCAATCAATCAATCAATCAATCAATCAATCAATCAATCAATCAATCAATTAATCAATCAATCAATCAATCAATCAATCTGATTGATTGATTTATTTTTTTCTCTTTTTTCTTGTATGATTGAAGTGTACTTATAAAATATCTGCTTTGTTAACACAATCTGTTCCTTTAAATGCATATTTATTTAGACCCCCTACTAGCCAGTGGCTATGGGTCTAACCAGTGTTGTGTATTTTCATGTAATAAGAGAACTTGAAATAAAATAAAATGAAAAATGAAATCTGGGTGCCCTCGTGATCAACCCCTTAACTTGCCATGAACTAAAATCTGGTGGCTGCATTTTCGATGGAGGTGAAAATGCTGTATACTATAGGCCCGTGTGCTCAGATTTGGGTGCACTTTAAAGAACCCCAGGTCGCGGGATCGAATTCCGGCTGCGGCGGCTGCATTTTCTATGGAGGCGAAAATGCTGTGTACTATAGGCTCGTGGGCTCACATTTGGGTGCACTTTAAAGAACCCCAGGTGGTCGAAATTTTCGGAGCCTTCCACTGTGGCGTCTCTCATATTCATATGATGGTTTTGGGACGTTAAACCTCACAAATCAATCAATCAATCAATCAATCAATCAATCAATCAATCTGGGTGCCCTCGTGATCAACCCCTTAACTTGCCATGAACCAAAATCCGGTGGCTGCATTTTCGATGGAGGTGAGAATGCTGTATACTATAGGGCCGTGTGCTCAGATTTGAGTGCATATTAAAGAACCCCAGGTGGTCTGCATTTCGGAGCTCTCCACTGTGGCGTCTCTCATAATCATATGATGGTTTTGGGACGTTAAACCCCACATATCTATCAATCATGAACCAAATTTATTATGGGAGCGTAAGATAATTAGACAAATATGACGCGCTGGTGACACGAATAATGTCACAATCCCATCGCGTACGTCGTCAAACACTTTCCACCAGACAGTGTGGCACATACCCGTGGGTGGGCATGCACCACTGGTAGGCGGGTATGTGCCACAGATGATTGACATTTAGTAAGAAGCTTTAGTTTAGCGCACGCAATGACCCTGCGCATGCAACGGGCTAGAGAGAGCAAGACTGCGCATGCGCTTATCGTATAAGAGTGATGCGTGCGTTTGCGTATGCAAGAGATGCGCACGCTAGATGTTGGCGCTTACGCTACGCCCGCTACGGCCGTTGCGTACCTTACAGGCGACAGTCTCGCGAGGTCTCGACGGCGGCGAGCGTCGACGACAAGGCTCCTGTGAAAAAAGGCCGCGTATATCGGCTACTGCAGTTCATTTCTTCACATATAGATGGCGCAGGGCAACACTCAAACTTAGAGTAACTGTATATGCAGTTTATTTATTTTTATTTATTTATTTATTTATTTATTCGAGTACCTACAGCTCCCTATTTGGGCATTACAGTAGGGGGGAGGAGACATAAAACTTGAAATTGATACAGAATTCTAATCGAATTGGAGGCTGCTTGCAGCGAAGCGCACACCACGTTTCGGTTGTTGCGTACGGTAAACTAACGCTGTGCGCGACAGCGGAACACAACACGCAGCGCGCTGTGTTCTTTGGGCGTTGCGCGCACTAAACTAAAGCTACTAAACTAAACTAAACTAAAACTAAAGCTACTACTAAAACTAAATCTACCATGGACCACGTATCTATCCAGGAACGAAGAGAACACACATGGGCAAATTCAGTGCTTAAATATTCAATTTTGTTCATAGCTGCGCATAATTTCGCTCTACAACATTACTAGATATTTCTTCAACTCTCCTTGGACTGTAAAGGACATTTTTATTAAAATGACAAATATTTTCGGGAGAAAAAGTTTACTTAGGTTTTTGCTTCTTTAAGGCTTCTGTGAGAAAGTCGGACCACTTTTTTACTTTAAACAGGGCTCATTTTATGATAATTATTCGCTTACTACTTCGGTAGCATATACAAAGTAAGCCTCCCGCTGTGAGGAACAAAACGATCTCGCGTGTTCACGACAGTTACTGCTTAGCAGTCGCGAATGTTCTTTTTTTCATATATATTGTGCAGAAAAAGTGACCCACGGAATTTCTCTCATGCATAGAAGTGGTCGTGCCTGCTGACGGTGTACGTATGGTTTGCTTTAGAGTGCCTTGAATTTAAGCCTCCACTTGATGGCGTCCTTCATGCTGTCTGTGACAGGCGAGAGCTTTGACGTAAAAGAAATACATGTTCGCTGCTTACCAGGCTCAGATCTGGCAGTGACGCTTGCGTTTCTATAGGTTCTCGCCTAAACGCCAAGATTAACTTTAATTAAACCCACCGTACAGCAGCTCATTACGACGAGAGTAGCGTTGGCTCCAATATTAATTTCTGACCTTGGTGCTTGCTGTTAATTATTATGAAGCAGCCCCCTTGACGAGAAGAGAAGAGCTCCAGCAAGTTTACGACGCGAGCACAACACAAGGAAAAAAAAACGCACAGGACGAGGCTGGTCTGACAACGTGTAAGTTTATTAAAAGATAGTATTCCCTGCAACACCGGTGGTGGTGTCGTCTTTTATTAAACTGCCGTTGTAAGTCCAGCCTTGTCCAGTGTGTTTCTTTTCTCTTGTTGTGCTCGGGTTGGAAACTTCCTGGAACCCTTCACTTCCTGTACCGAGTGACCCGGATAACCACACTGCTAAGCTGACTGAATTTTTTTTACGCCGGAACAACCGGGGAAATCAAGGCGGAATCAAACAGCCGGAATCAAGATACACGTCACGCTCGAGAGGGCGAAGTGTACCCGATGCGATGAAAAAACCTCACGCGTTGATGACCATTAACAGGCAATAAAGAAGCAGCTAATTATTTTCCACATTCGTATTCCTTTCTCATTAATACAGTAAAAATTGGAGCTCTTTTCTGTTGTCAGACATAATAATAATGAGAACGAAGTGGCCTTAGCGCATGCGGGGGTTATGCCTATCGCATATGGGGAAGTGGCCTTAGCGCATATTATGACAGAATCACTCTACAATTTATGATTTTCAGTGAGGACTAAAAATACAGAGTCTATAATATTTACACATATATGAAAGTGGGGTATTAATAAAAGTTTTCAGTGCAAAACAGGCCTTACAAGGAGCTACCTGTAAAGTTCACCCACTGCAGGCGACTGTCAATTTCTCATGGCGACAGTGACGTCACATGCAAGAAGTATTGGTGCCTTGGTCAACTGCCACAGTTTTAGCCGCTTCAAATTATTCCTTTCCAGAGCCAAGCAGACGAAAAGCTTTAATATCTCGATTTGACGCGCAGCTGATTGCGAAAAAGTATCGTTCGCTGTAACGTAGACGCTCGCAGAGTCAGCTGCTTGTTACGTCAAGGCTGACGAGTGCGCCAGTGTTGCCCGGCCCTCAGGCTGCTTGCGTGTTTGTAAAAATATTCAAGTATAAAGTACGTTCTTGACAGAATTGCGTTCTTGCTGAAGGGCTAGCCTATAGATACAACTGATTATGATCGAAAAGTGGGTGTCCTGGCTCTTTTAAGGCTTTACGCTGTGACTGCGCCATGTGTTCCGCGCCGGTTTTGGAATTCGCAAGGAGCGTTTGTTGCGAGAGACGTTTTGAAAAGAAAGCAGCTCTCTCTCTGACGAGTGAGCCGAGTCTCTGCCTTTAGAGCCGATCAGTTCGACAAAATACAATCTAAGAAAATTCAATGCGCTACTGCTCCGCACCCACATGCTCTAATGACTTTTGCAAGCTTCTAGAAGAGGACGTTTTTCTATTTTCTTTTTTCTAGACATACTCCCTGTGAAAAATTCATCCCGCATGCAATTTCGTATACTCGCACACTTATTTCTCTGTATTTGCATAGTGAGGGAACTACGTCCTTTCGTATAACTTTAAAGCCTTTCCAGATAGAATATTTTCTTGCATATAGCCCGCTCCTGCATAATTTTCCTGCATATAACCCGCCCCTGCATAATATGACCCGCACACCTAACTTTAATTTTACAAAAGGGAGGAAAATACACACACAACCCTTGATTATATCCCGGAACCCCATCGCGGAATCGAATGACGGTTGCAGCGGCTGCATTTTCCATGGAGGCGAAAATGCTGTTGGCCCGTGTGGTCAGATTTTGACGCACGTTAAAGAACCCCAGGTGGTATAAATTTCCAGAGCCCTCTACTACGGCATCAATCATAATCATATGGTGGTTTTGGAACTTTAAGTTTCACATACAATTAAACTGCAACCCCGCTTTCTAAGCACATTGTTGTCTTTCTGGGTGCGCTATATGCCAAAAAATATATGAATTCAGTGTTCAGTTCAATTTGCGGTGAGTGGCAGTTCAGAAGAGAAAATTTTAATCGGAAGGTGGCCGCGCCGAAATATTATGCCCGCCCGGTAGTGACGGCACATGAATACTGCAGCGATTGACAACTCCCTAAAAAAAAAAAACTCTGCGTGTGCCACATCTTTAAATGTTCTCGGCGTTCGAAAATGAGTTCCTGAGCTTAGGGAACGAAACTGCTTCCGGGTTATGGCTTCAAAGCAATTTCTTTTTTGTCGAGTGCCAGCTTCCGCCCATGTGAACCGCCCTGTTTCATTTGTAGTAGTCCACATACTATCGGGAGTTCTGCAGCATTTGCGGTATCGGTCGACCCCCCACAACTTTCTCGAGCAGTCACGTCCATTCTAAAGAAAACAGCGTAGCGTATACATCCTAGAGAAGGCTAATGCAAGACATTGGAAGCCAATTCATTATTTAACGTTGCATCTGGTACACCGGCTTTCATCGAACAATGAGAAACACCTGAACAGTGACAACGTTACGTAATAACGTATCAGTTCTCGTTTGTTTTACGTGTAGATCTTCATTTGAATACATATATGTGTATGTGTACGTGTGTATGTGAAACTTGGCTAATAATTTTCGAAGCAGCCAGGCCGAGTCCTTCGCTGGAGAGTCTTCTGCGGTGCCGGTTGCCATGGAGACCAACCTGCTGCACTCTGATACAGCTACGTCCGAGGATGCTGCGGCAGCTGCATATAAAGGGGACGAGGTGAGCGCACTTTATTGCTACGAAAATGAGACGACTGGAGTCACCCTCACTGGATTCACACGGATGCTTCCGCCGTGACTGTTATTGCAGCCGGGGCATCCTGGGAAGAAATGTCCGGGCCTGGTACACGACATCTTCGTAATGTCACCCACCCATGGTTTCAAATAATCTTCACCTGTGTTAGTCAGCTGTTTTATTTTTTCAGATACCAAACTTTAAAATGTTACTCCTGTCTATTCCTCAGTATTACGAAGTCTTACCGCGAGTATGTGCTATGCAAATTTTTTAACATGAAGAAGTTTTATGCCGAGGTCAACCAAGAGTTCAGTGACGAACTTTCATCACAGAAATGACGCCTAAAATAACACATGAGAAGACAAAAAAATAAGTTCCGTTATAGGAGTTGAACCCATGATCTCTCATTCGGTGACACCAGTTGGCGTGCACGCTATCCACTGTGTCACGGTAACATAACTTGTAGGCTTGAAAAATGTGCCTTTTATGTCTACCGCTGCCCTCTCAAAATATTCTTGGTAAAGTGTAATAATGTATCATTACCATAAAATCTACGATTATTTCCTTCAACTCGTTGTCTCTACGCCTCCGTCCTGTTTGGTGTGTTTTCAATAAAAGTCTACTTTTGTCCACGGTATGACACTCTGCCAGGTGGTGGCCTTATTCAAAGCGTCTGCGTGGCTGATAGCAAGCGTCCATACCAAAGTACTTCTGTAACGCATAGAGTAACCAAAGATAGAACCTTCTTGAGAGAAACATGCCTGCTTCGCCTGGATGTAACCAAGGAGGATTTTAAAAAATTGCTGGAGTGGAAATGGCTGCGCAGAAATGAAGCCGTTCCTCTGTTATCGCCGTCAAACCACTTTATTTTTTTATTTATACCGTCCACCGTCATAGAGGTTCTTATGACTCGTAACAGAGAGGACAATACACTTACATAAAAAAATGTAGAGTTTGCGTCAGTTGCGTAATACTTCGCACGTAAGAGTGAAAACAGATATTCCTTTACTACCCTTGACAAGAATACACACTTTACTGACATTTTTCAAAATAAGTGCAATGAACATGAAGTCGCTTGGAACTGAAAAAAAATGAACTTGGGCGCACTCGAAAGTGTGCCTAGAATGAATATTAGATGTCGGTGACATGATTTAGTACAACGATAGCGTTTGGTAGCTTGTTCCACATATCCACAACATTCTGGAGGAAAGAATACCGAAATGTACGGTAATTGTTTGGTGTAGTTTCAGGACGCAGTTTTCGTTAGTTCGAGGTTTTAATGTGCCTGGAGCGTGGGATCAAATTGATGGTTCACGATTAATGCATGTCGCGTTTCTGCAGTTGTCAAGTCTACTGTTCGCTGTTTCAAATAGAGCTGAGAGTACACCGTTGCAGCTGATAGTCATCAGTTGACGTTATACTATAGCGTTAAAGCATATGACTTATTGTCTCTTGTCGTTCGTCTTCTGACGCCACTGTGAAACACAGGTTTCAGCGCAACGCACCTACAAAAATGTGTCATCTTCTCGCTGTACTCTCGCTGCACAGACTACAGAGAAAAGTACAAGTGACAAGTTGATTTATAGAACAAAGCGACGCGCTCTGCGCACCAATCTCTTGTTTACACTGCCACCGTAAGTTACTTTCAATAGAATGCATCTGTAGTTTGGCCCGTTCGTTTTGTTTCCTCTTCCACGGAAACGTTATGCTGTTTAATACCATGCTTGAATTAAACAACAAGCCCAACATCACAATGCGTCACGCTTTTTTGAATTCACCGTATTGAATCCGCAGAGAAAAAAGAGGCTTACGAAGCCAGTGTATACTTTCGTTGACTACATTGGTTCGCCGCAGGGGCATTCTTTTGTGGGCGCTCAATGGCTCACCCGAGTCTCACGCCTCTCCAGCGCATCGAAAACGCGCTAGCTTCTGCGTGCTTGCCGAGGCTTGAAACTGGAGAACTCTGCTATGTGCTACGCACGGCAAAAACAGGCCTTTGTTACGGCTTTTGAAAAGAATTATACCACGTTAACATTGGGGGGAGGGGGGAATCCGTATACGTTAACTTGCAGCGCGCCGAGTGCACCGCGACAAAGCGTGACAGCGCAGCCGCTAGTGGCGCTGCCATCGCAATTCATAGTATAGGAATAGCATGGACACAAAGCGGAAAAAAAACGAACTAAGAGGATCACCAGTAAATATACTGTTGTTAGTGTGGGCGATATGGCGACAGGGATCATTAAGTGAAAAGTTATAGAGGCAGAGAGTATTTATTGGATATCTATGGAAAAGAAACCGGTTCTCAGTAACTACCGAAAGGGCAAAAACGAAATAAGGAGGAAGTGGTTTTTATGATAACGAGGGGAAGTGATCTACTGTCTGAAGCGAGATCGAGTTGCCTTAGAACGCGTAGTTATAGAACGAGATTTAAGAAAGAAGAAGAATGCAGATGCTGTGGAGGAGCTAAGAGAACGATAGAACATGTGGTGATTGAATGTGGAAATATCCACCCAAGGATACGGGTGTGAACAAGCTTACATGAGATCTTGAGCTTTAGGGACAACCATGGAAAGCTGAGCACGTCAGTGATAGAAGCAAGTAAGAGACGGTCAGAGTACTGGTGGCAAAAAAGTAAAAGTAAGAAGCAGAAATAGAGGCAGAAATGAGGTCCTTCTTTCTGGGGAGGCAGAGAGATGGACCGTAAATTTATAATTTCACACGAGTGTGTTTTAGGCCGGGATCCACCAAAACTTTCGTGACGTACTTCCGTCACGGAAATGATGTCAAAATGCGATCAAAACAGAGAAAAAAAGTTCCGTTGACGAGCGTGCAAGCCACGAGCTCTCGGTCAGTGACAACAGCTGCTGGGCACGCCACTGGTTCTTGTGTATGTGTTTGTTAGAAGGTCGGGTTCCTTGATTTCAAGTTATGAACTAACAAGCCATACACTAGACTCTCCAACGCTATGTGCATAATGTGACGGGGTTGTGAGGTGAACGAACGGAGCTGCCTGCAGGTGATAGATGAAACTGTTTGTTAGGCCGAACTGCACCAAGGTCATTTTTTCTGTTTATTGGTTCCTCTCTTTATTTACGGTGCCACTACCACATAATTTATAGCCTTTAAAAACATGCCTCTTATATCTACCACTGCAGTATCACAGTACTCTTGGTAAAGGTTAATAATGCCCAATGACAGTGAAATTCATGATTAGTTTCGACAACGTGTCGATTCTACGCGTCTGCCTGATTCTGGTCGTTTTCAATGGAAGTGCAATTTTGTCAACGCCTTAACACACGACCAGGTGGCGATTTTAGCCAAAGTGTCGGTGTGGCTCATAGCATACATTCATACCAAATGAAGTTCTGCAGCGCATAGAATGACATGCCTGCTTCAGCTTGATTCATGGAATTTCTTAAAATTGACTAGAAGGAACCCTGGCGTTGTGATCGTTCAGCGGCCATGGGAATGACGGAACGTATACACGGATTTGCCTAGTCTTAGTACTTGCTAGCGGCAAATCGCACTTTCGCACTTGTGACTTCGTTTATTGCTGTGTTTCTGTTTTGTTTTGGAGAATTGAACGAGCCCTTTTCAACTTCTTGACCCGATTTGAAATGGCAAGCCTAAATTATTAAGGCGGTAAAGCACGAGCGTCGAACATTTGCTGGTTTTCGTTTTGCGAGTAAACAGCTTCAGGCCACACGAATCCAAACAGAGCCACAAGTAGTAAAATAAGACAAATCCGCTTACTGCCCAACCATTACCACGCTCGCTGAAGCGTCGTGCGTTGCAGCTTTCATAGACATTAGCGCCAAAGTTCCCTCTAGTGTATATTTAGGAAAGCATATATGCCTGGATTATAGACGGTTTCAAGGTCACAAGCGTTGTACCCTAGAAAACTTCCGGTCACCTCATTTACGGGCTCTTGGCGTCGAAACTGAAAGTAGATTTTCAAGTTCGTTGTAAATGTAAGAAATGTCTCTCTTTAGTTTTTCAGATAAAAGGAACCTGCGTAAAGTTTAATATCATCTCTTAAAATTTTTATGTAGCTCAAAAGACCATTATTTTTATATATTTGCCAAATAAAAGAAAGATAGTGTAGAAAATCAGCGGGCTACTTTATGAAGCTCTTCTTGCCCACCGATGCTATTTTGGTTCACCGGTGGACATCAAAATATCAATCAAAATGTCATCAAAATGCTGTGTTCGTAAGCACTGAAAGGGTCTATAGTAAACCAGAATATATAGTCTGGATGTTACTCTGCGTTCCCCGCTTTATCTCACCACGCGAAAAATCGTGGCTGGTGAAAGGAAAGACTAATGCAACGTGCGTTGCGTTTCCCTCTAATCAGGCTGTGGCGTTCAATAACTCTAACATGCCACGAGTAGGCTACCTTAGCCCAAGTTTGGCGTCAAACCAGTCATGCTCTTCTGACTGTCACACCACTTTCGTTTTTTCAGCTCTCACCGTTAACTACGACAGCTACCACAGGCATGCATGACTACAAGGGCATGTTTAATCATTAATCAATCATTAATCATGAATGTTAGTCATCGGGATGGAGATGTATCACTAAGCATCAACGTGGATGTTTTTACGGAAAACGATGCTTTAGCTGTCGATCGTCAAGGGACATTGTATAAGCTCTCTTGAACCACAAGCACTAAACTACCGTTGTAAGAATACGGATATGTTTTAGTTTTATGTGTTTTCTCTGTTATAATAAGATCGATGTCATCACGGTAGATAGGTATAGGCCAAGATAAAAATAGTTTTTTTTGGTTGTTTCTTTCAAACCTAGTGGCACACCTGTCACCAGCCCGCTATAAAGGGGACGCTCATAGCACCCATTAATTCATTAACTAGGAACTACTACTGTTGCCGCATTCCTTCTTGAATTGTGTTACCACCCCGTAGCACTGTCAGTTATTCCCAGCGCAAAACACGCCTGCGATATTCAAGACTCTTCAGGACTGTAGTAGATGATTTTGTCAAGATTACGCCCACTTAGACGCTTAGTTAGGCATTTATATCATTAGCAGTGCTGATAAAGATGAGTGAGAGAAAAAGCTGCTTTTAGGCAGCTTGAGCTCTCACCCCGTGTGCCTTAGTCTTCGGTAAGCATTTGGCCAGAGACTCTAAAAATACAAGTCATTGAAATAACTTGTTTCCACACTATTATCATCAAGAAAAGTAGTACAAAGAAAAAAACAATACAATGAATAAATAGCGCGTGATGCTGCATACTTCCTTATACAGTAACAAATTGTGAAAATGTTCCAGTTTTTTCAGATTAAGCTTCGCGAACATTACAGAAAATTCTAGAACCTACGTGGCCGTTAGCCATAACGCCGCAATATTCGACGGCACGTGTACAAATGGCAACGTGCTTCACCGCCGCTTGTCAGTTGATCGACACCCGACACTTTCTTTGCTGCTGTTGGTGCCATTGTGTATCGCTGTAATCTGACATGTAGGTTGCCCCGCCGCGCTGGTGTAGTGGCTAAGGTAGTCGGCTGCTGACCCGCAGGTCGTGGGATCGAATCCCGGCTGCAGCGGCTGCATTTCCGATGGAGGCGGTAATGTTGTAGGCCTGTGTGCTCAGATTTGGGTGCACGTTAAAGAACCCCAGGTGGTCGAAATTTCCGGAGGCCTCCACTACGGCGTCTCTAATAATCATGTGGTGGTTTTGTGACGGTAAATACCACATACCAATCAATCAATAAATCAATCTGACGTGTAGGTTACTGGCTACAAGTTCAGCCTCATAAACAGTTTTAATCCTTTACCTACAGACTGCTCCTTTCGTTCACATCATGACCACGTGACACTATGCCCATAAGAAGAGTCCAGGTTTGTTAGTTCATATCTTGAAACCGAGGAACTCGGTCTTTAAATAAACACTTACACCAGAACTAGTGGCGTAGCCTGGGAGTGGCACACCGGGCCCATGCCTTCCCCGTCAGGAAAGAAATTTCGGCCTATACGCCACTGACAAAAAGAGAAGTGTCCCAGTGACTGTAATTGTCGTACCTATTGTGTACGTGTTTTTCGAAGGCAGGGTTCATGGATTCCAGGTCATGCACGTCGCCAGCATTGACTACGTAGCCCACTGGAATTATGGGACAACACTGTAGTGGAATGCCATCATACCAACTAAGAAATACCTGTACAATGCACTTTCTTTTCAGTCTTTCGGGGTTTGAAGGAGCGTATAATTATGAACTACTCAGCAGGCGAGAGGAGTACGAAAATGCTGAAGCTGCCTACCACTTTCTCTTTATTACAGCATTCGCTGTAATGTGAACTTCATTTTCTAAACTTGAAATTTGATGAATAGGCTCTGCTTAGAACAGGTCCTAAAACAAGCCGAAGCAGGACGTGTGTGCTAACTTTCAGATGATTATGCGACAATATAACATAGCATAACATAAAATAAAATAACATATTGTTGAGCAATTCTCCTGAAAGTATCGCCTTTCAAAAAACAACCTTTACAATGGTACACCCACGTCACAGGCAAGCATTTTAAACTCTGTCAACACCCGATAAAAGTAATATTCATTTAAAAACACGATTTTTAGAACAATGGACCTATGGAAGCAAGTGAACTTTTATTTCAATTGAAATGAAATGCTGCCACTAGCCCCAGTTCACCGATAATACGGAGCCTTCGACTTATGCTACGTTAACATTATTAGCTATGTACTGAACATCTTGGCTCGTAGAATTAACCAATGAGGCAATGATTGCATGGCACTGCACCGCCATACCTGCAAAGCCTAGGGAACGTACGTATGCAATAATAATGCTCTCTACGCTGCAGAATATGGAATATTCAACGACGAGACGTAACAAATGCAAAAAGGACACAAAAAAACAAAACAAAAAACAAGGAACACGAAATATTGCCGAATCTGGCGTTATCGAAGTTTGCGCGCTTGCTCACTTGCTCAATCAATAAAGTAATCCATCAATCAATCAATCAATCAATCAATCAATAGATTCATCTAGATGTACTAATGTGCACATTACGACATCGCAGTTCTTCAGGTTGACTAGAGAGGATACGGGGTCGTTTGCTGACGGATCAAACTCACACGTAAAACGGAATGCATTGCGCGCAGGTGAACGATGTTTGGGAGAACCAGGAAAATCTCCAAGATGAGGAGATTGGCCAGGAAGGTGAATTTATCGAGATGGTCCCCGTCATGGTGAGTGCCCGCACAGCGATATCGACAAGCTGTACCGATATAACGAACGTGCGAAGTGACGCAAAGAAAAAAAAAGATCATGTGATTTCTGCTGAGTGGACTTGCGTGTATTGCCATCGACACGACCAGCATAACGTCTACTTCGACGACGACTGCGTCAGAATTGTGAAAATGCTTCAAGTGTCTGTACGCTCTTGCTTTAGCGTGGAAAAAAAATTGTAGAAGCTATCAGCATAGCAAGAAGTACGTAAAGTATCTGAAAGTATTTGCTTGCTCAGAACACATTCTCAAAGATGCTCTCTTCTAGGCTGATGAAAAACGTTGATGGTTAGAGCATCAGGCCTCCTCGCTAGAGGTACAGAGCCTATAAAGGGACACTAAAGAGCAAAACAACTCCTAAATTTAAATTAAAGTACAATTTTACAATTACGAAAACATAGCCCTTACGGCGACACGATGCTTGGTAAGCAATAAAACACGCCAAAAGAAAATGTAGAATGAGACGCCACCTGGAGGTTCCTGCACAAGAAAACGTGACGTCATAAATTTTGAAGGTGTATATGGGGCCCCACGTTGCTTTTATTAAAAAAATGAAGCCCATGGTTATGAGTGGGTGCCGCAGACCCAGCATGCGAATATTCGGAAAAGTTCATCAAGCCAAGGCAGCGAGAATACAAAAATATTTTTTTAAAAGTGCTGACGTTGCACGCCGAGACGTCGTCACGAATTTGAAAAATGAAACTTGATCCATTATTTTTCCCACTAGTAATAAACTTTTTACAGTAAAACAGATAGGATAATATTGTTACGAATAAATATAGCACCTGGTACTATATAAACTCTTTATTTAGGGCGAACTTGTGTCCGTAAACGCAAAACTAAAAATGGTCGGCCAAAATGTCCCTTGCTCGCTGACTCCAACTTCGTCGGTCTCTTCCTCTTCACCTAGAGTCTCGTGCCGGTCCCGTGGCGTAGCATCGTGGCGCGTGCTGGATGGCCTTCCATGGCGAGACTTTCTTGCTACTTGTGTGGCGGCTTTTACGAACGCGATTTTTGGCACGCGTCTTCTGCGATGGTCGAGCTGTGGCAATATTGTTCTTAAAGTCGAGTTCATCAATTTAAATCAAGTCATTGTTCCTCTTTTCTATCCCTTTGAATCCCGTTGTCGGAACATTATAAACGTCTTTATTCGCGTTTGTTAATATTATTTCGGTGGGCATACGTAGACAATTTATACACGAACAAAAAAGGCAAACAAAAATGCGTTGCTTTGTGTTTAGATCAGCGTGCGTTAAGTGCGAACGATTTCTTACTCGTTGGAATTTACAGAGCTGAGCTAGTCAAGAATTATTAATTTTAAAAGAATCGGAGTGCAAACAAAGATACAAAGAGGCTGTGAAGTTGTAGTGCCTTGATTGCCTTTTGTCTATGTTTCCCAACTCAATCTTTTAGAATGATCTCTGAAAAGATGTTTATCGTTAATCTGCAGCCACCACTGATGACCACGTAATTAGTAGTGCGAGATCATACACTCAAGACTTGGCGCATACGGAAGCTGATGCTGCTTTGTAATAGCTTATTCGCACTTTGTTTGTGACTGTAAATATGCCCTTCGCTGACGTCACATGGGCACATCTGTGTGTTTTACACCAGAAGCTGGATTGTACATTCACCCAGAATCAGTCCTTCTAGCCGAAAATTTTCCATTCGCATTAAAATGTAGAGGTTAGTAGTGATGAACGGCTCGCTCATGAAAGGTTCAAGAGACAACTTCAGAGTCCCAGAAAGCACTATAATACAGGTTCTTTAGTGTCGTATTGTCTTTATCTCCAGAAACAGCGATGATATAAGGTTCTGTAAATAATCCTCTGTTTATTGGTTTGTAAGTGACTCACAGAAAAGAGTGGTTTGCCGCATCTTGTACTGAAAAAACAAGAGTCATTACATTACAACATTAGTGATTGCGGTATATCAAAGCAACAATTGTGTGTCTATGCAGCCTATTTTTTGTACTTATATGTCACCTCTTTTTGCTTTTATGCTATTTCTGTGTTTTTCTTATTATGCTGCTCCTTGTATTGTGATAATTATTATTCAATGTAGCACTGTTTGCTGCACTTTTTTTTGCGTAGCGAAGCCACGTCAGGCCGAACGGCCTTTAGCTTCGTTTCGTTTTTCTGTATTATCTCCAGAAATAAAATCTGTTCATTTCATTTCATTTCATTTCAATTCGTGTTCGTCATACGCAAAACTTAAATTAATTTTGTATGTTCAACTCGGGGATTTCGATTCACACCTTTCAGCGGCCTTGTTTTTATGCAAAAAAAAAACAACGAGTGTTTGACGGGCAGTGTTGTGTAAAATTTGATGGGCAGTGGTGTGTTACCAGAACCACGTTCATTCTTTGATTGAAAGCCGTAGAACTGGCTCGACATTTTCTTTCACAGGCTACTGAGAACGAAGATCAAGCGGAGGAAAGTGGCAATAGAAGCGCCAGCGAGGCATCGCATGCTTCAGTCATGGAGGCCGACCCGGAAACAGGAGTGGTCCGAGCCGTTCAGTCGGCTCATCCGGGTCCAACTGGTCCTCCACCTAAAGACGCCGTCTCACGGCACATCGCCGAGCTGATCGAAGAGCAGAAGCTAAAGGCGGACAAGGAGGCTGATCAGATGGACAAGGAGATGCGCGACGTCGAGCTTACTTCGGTAGAGCTGTTTCCGGAGAGCAGGCTAGTCATTCTGCTCGCCTTGCTCTGCATCCTCTGGATTCTGTTTCTCATCCTGACCGCCGCGGTCAAGCACGGCGTCAGGCCCGGCTGTGACACTACTACCAGCGCTGGTGGAGGCTCCCACGACCACGACCACAGCACGGAGCCACCTACCGAGAGCGACGAAACGCCGCCTAGTGGCCCACCGGCTGGTCCCACCGGCAGTACGTCCCCTACCGGTCCTGTCGAACCTACAGGGTCCACACGCTCTACCGAAAAGCCGCTTAGCGACGTGTATATATGCTATACCGAGTACTGCAAAAAGGAAGGCGAGTACTTAGGAAGCCTGACATCGAAGTCCTCCAAGCGGGCTTGTGACGACTTCTACGAGTACGTATGCGAGGCCTGGAAGAAGTACGCAACTCCGCTGCGCGACAATCAGCCTGGCGCCGCTGTGTCCACTGACACCCTGCTACAAAGGGCCATGGAGGACCGCTTGCTGGCGTACATCAAGGATCTAACGCACGCCGATGTGACACCAGCGCGCACAATGCACGAGCTATGTACGAACCGAGCTGACGCTGACGCGGTGCTTCTGAGTGCGAAAGAGTTGTTCCGCAGCTGGGGCTACGAATGGCCCCACACCGCCAGTTCTGGAGGCACACCGGATGACGTGTGGCGGTTCGCTGGCAAGCTTCTGAGAGTCCTCGGGGTTCCCTCGATTGTGGGTGTCGAAATCGGCCTGGAGCCGCGCGACCTGGACAAGACAATCATCGAGGTGGGACCCCCTAAGGGGACCATCTTCTACGCCAAGGACGTCTCAAACCATCGAGTCATGGCACTTTTCACAGACGCAGTCAAGTCTGCTGTGCAAGAGCTCATCCCCCAGGATCCCGCTGCTGCCAACGCCGCTGGCACGGACGTGTCGATCGCTCTTGCGGCGCTCTCGCTGCTTCATCTGGACGACCTGGGAACTTCACCACTCGACTTCGAGGTTGATAGTTTTGGGGCACTGGGGAAGGGCGTGCAGGCATTCATGGGCGTCGTATTTGAGAAAGTGACATCTTTTAGTGCCGGTACTCGAATAATGGTGCACCGGGGTCAACTGGTGCGACGTGACATCGACAGTACCGTAAACAGCGCACCACCTCGAGCGATGCTCAATTACCTTGGTCTTCTCGCTCTGGTGTCACTGGCTCCGTTTCTGCCGGAACGGTTCACTCAACTACGCGCGCTTCACTCGGTGTACACTATGAGTCGTGCCGAGGCCCCGACCACGGAGCGGCTTTGCCTTCGCGCTACGATACAGGCGTACCCGGCATGCATCTTGGCAGCTTCTCGAGAGGTGCACAAGGACGTGCAGCTGTCCCTGTGGCTGTCCCAGCTGGAGACACTTTTCGTTGGCTACGTGCGTGGCGTTTCTTGGATGGACAACCTCACGTCGCTCTTCGTTCGCTACAAGATGCGCCACCACCGCTTCGAGAGGTTCTTCCCAGCCAAGACACTAGACGAATGCAAGGAAGTCTCTACTCGAGGCACACCTAAGGCCATGAATGCTTTCGTAGGTGCGGTCAGTCTGCGGCAAACGGAGATACTCAGTCAGGTGCTGGGCAATTTTTTATGTTCTCTGTCGTGTTACATGTCGTTATAAGTAAGGCCCTCGTTATTCAATTTAGTGTGTTTATTAGTATCATAGTCAATAATATGTTTATGTAGGCATATTCCATTCCGGTGGGAAATAGCAGGTGTGGGTGAGTAAAATTCAAAAATACCATGCACTAATACTGCAGGGCATTCTTGATTTTAGTGTCCTTCCGATGATTGTGACCTGTCTTGTCTATGCGTGTGTGTTAAGGAGCGGGAAGAACACTTTAGGCTTGCTAAGTTGCGTTTCTGGAGCTTTCATTAGGAATGCCAACACATAAATTTTACATTACTAATTTTCAAATAGATGTGTTGTCATTTATGAGTTTGGTATAGGCAGTGCTAGCTGTGGTTGACCTCAGCCGTTTATGATTATTAAAAAAAACGACGAATGAGAAAGGCAGATTGCATAAAGCATTACGAACTTGTGGATTTCTTTTTGTTTTCATTCGCCGGCCCAGTTTAGTAATCACGCTTACCGGTTCGTTCCTTCAGTCACTCGCCAAGGCAGTGTCATGCGTAAAGCACAGGCAACCGAACATTGTCCGATAACTCTTATCCCCAACTGTTTACAATAGAGGACTCCCGTACACACGGTGAACGGAGATCGTATCTCCTTGCCTTGAACACTTCTTCGTAGGGATTTTATTCCTCTTTTTATGTTTCGGGGTTAGGCGTACCCTCACATACAGTACGGTTCCCCTTTTCCGGTGTCCAGTACGGCAAGAGCCTGCTCCCCGTTGGTCTGGCGTCACCACTGTCCGTCTGGGCCCGGTATCGGCTGTGCCTGCAGCTGATACAGATACCCGTCGGGCTGGTCAACAGTTCGGTGCCCACGGATGGCACGGCCTTCGCGCTGCACTTGTCGCGCTTCGCGGTGCGCTTGTACGCGGGCCTGTCGCAGCTGCTGTACGAAGGCACCGTCTACGAGCTGGAGATACCGCTGTACTTCACCGAGGAAGCGGAGCGCGCTTTCGATGAGGCGCTCGACTGCCTGCTCTGCGACGCGCGACGCCGTTTCCCGTACGGACTCGACGTTGACCGGGTGCGCAACGCCCTGCTCGAACAGGTGGGCACGGGTACTTTCATACAATGCCAGAGGTACACAAGGAAGAAAAATAAAAGGTCATACCCCAATGTTCAATCATTTTTGACTCCTTAGGGTGAATCCTTATGCGTCCACGAATAAGGGTGTGATATTTAACGCATATTATGGAGCACTTGAATTGTAAAGGCATATTTTTATATGCATGCAAGGTGCCTGAAAATTGGGCAACACTGGTGCACTTGAGGGCCTTAACGTAAAAAAAATCTTCTTGCTAAGCGAGTGTCTGCGTTCCGGCGAATGATCGCTCCGTGGTCAGTCACACGTGTCATTGGGATATTCAAGCTTTTTTTTCAGCTTGTTATTGAAATTTAACGATTCTGGGAGGTTATAACGTTTATAGAAGACCACGGCTATGCTCCATGCTGCGTACGACGTCACACACTCCACGGTGAAGCCGCGGCTGCTAGCGGTGGGCAAGATTTACAGCCGGTGACTTGAAGCGCTTGTTTTGCACTAAAACATTTTTGCTGTAACTTTTCGCACATACGTTTACGCACAATAGACCGTCTGCTTCTAATTTTAACTTAATGTCACGTGGCCATGTCATGGCTCCTTTTATTTGTGGAGCATAACACAGGTGAACACGACACGTGCGTACACCAACAGGTTTTGTATCTTTGTACTCGTCCGTGTGCTATTTATCAGTATCATGTTGCGCTGCTATAACAAAAAAATAATATATCCGTAACCAGCCCATCTTTTACCTGCTTAGGCAGAAAATCACTTTCAACTTCATCAGCATGAGACGCCCTTCCTGCTCAAATCACAATCATGTATACAGGGTGTCTTGTTCTTCAAAAGAAATTTTTCTAAAGGTTTTGTGGCACTAAAACTGCTGTCCTCGCCGACGCAATCTCAAGCCGAAGCAGAAATACTTTGACGCAGCTTCAAAGACACTGAACCGAGTGACTATAAAAATGTTTTGGTTTATTTTGAATTATTGACTTTACGCCATTTTTCATATTAGAAAGTTATAGTGCGACACTACGCATGTCATATACACTTAAAAATCACAAAATTTGCGCCTAATTTACCATAATAATAATCTAACTTTAATGGCAACATCGAAACTGATCGTGCTTGGGGCAAAGCGAACGCTAATACTCTTGTTTTATCAGACTGCTATTACCCGTGACAGGAAAGTGACGAAACTTGATTGAACTTCGTCGAATTTCGTATGCAGTGTGATCAGTGTGAAACAGTGCATATGAAGGTATTATGATGACCTCTGTTTGGCGCTGCATACAGAATGATTTACTAAGAGCTTCTACCACAAGTTTGACCACAAGCCCCATCTTCCTTCTCTTAACGTGCAGTACATGCTAAATTGAAATGCAAAGTCTTAACTGTCCGCGTAAATGCATAGTGTCAACGCCAAAAGATTCACGAACAAGAAATACTGCAGTTTAGTTTAGAAAAAAAAAAGCAGCAAAGTGTGTTTCTTTGTTGGTGTATCTTTTTATGTTCCCACTGCATGATAAGTTGGAATTCGCTTCACCAATCGAAAACCTTAGTTGCGAGAACCTAAGTCACTATAGAAAAACGAATTATTGCGTTTAATTTCCTATACAATTATTTCGGTGAAAGCCTGCTTAACTTTACATGTTGAAATATAAATAATCAATACCGCATTCATTCATTAAAAATATCATCTTGACTGACCATTTTTTTATTCGCCCAGAGTCTCTTAACAAGCACCTAAGTATAGCCTGAAAATTCAGGAATTCGGACCATTCCTACTTCTTTTATTTTATTGCCTTTCGCTTCTTTAAGGTCCTGGCTCTCCAGCTGGCGTTCATGGCCTTTCGGAACCTGATGGGCGTGCGTCGCATCTGGCATCGCGACTTTCAGTACTCCACACTATTGGGCGTCACGGCGGACCAGCTCTTTTTCCTCTACTACGCCCTGGACCACTGCGAGCTAAGCGACGAAGTCTACGAGTCGCACCAGTTCGAGGCGCATCGACGCCTGCCAGCCTCTGTACGCGTCAACATGGCTCTGCGCCAGTTCATGCATTTCGCGGAATCCTATGGTTGTGCGGCCCATACGCCCATGGCGGCGGGCGAGCCCTGTCGCCTTCTCCGCTAGAGGGCGCCACCGTACTTTGAAATTGTTGGCCGCACCGCGTGTATGCATCGAACTGAATGTGTGGCGCAGCTCAATCTACGGACACTTTCAAGCTAGCGTTTATAGAAAGGAAATCCAATTATTTTGCGGACATTTTTGTGCCTTTTACGTAATTGACCGGCGAATACGTCACCTGATGCTGATGGAGCTTGCGTACTGGTCGCTAAATGTGGGATACTTACTACCAGCGCGAATAGTGAACGCTACTTATTTTCGACGAATCGGTTGCCTTGTGGACGATATTAGAGTGCCATAAGCTTTTTTGTCCCGAAACGTGGTCTAAGTTCTAAACAGGATGGCTGCATTTCTTGCGTAAATTTCAGATACACGCAGAATTGTCCTCCTAAATGAATGCGTTATGTGAAAAGACGCACTCAGAATTCTTTATTAGAATATGACGCTTACGTTCGTATTCTTGTGGACGTTTTTATTTAACCAACAAGTAATGAAACTATAGCGTAAAGCAGAGACAGAAGTTTCTTGTACAAACATTTATTCTGTATAGCATATGTTTTTTGTATATTTTTTGTCTGTATGTAAACTGAGCATGTCATGCGATACACAAGAAACACGAATTCCTTGTGCACCATATTGAATGTCCCATGTGCCTCATAAACAATACTGTCCAGCATTGCTTTTTACGGTCTCAACTGGAATGCCTTGCTTTCGTTCAAAAACCTTCGTATAACGGAAATTATGTTTTTTTTTTTGTAAGCTGTTTGCAATAACACAAAAGTGTGTGCCTCGTTCTTGTGCGGTTTGTTCTTTGCGGTTGCATTGTTTTCATGAGAAACTTTCAGTTCATGTCGCAAGTGCGCTATAAATATGGAAAGAACTACCTCAGAAACCAGCGCGCCCTGGTGTCGGTTCACGTGACTTGACATACTGACTAAAGAGAAGTCTTCCCACAGTGCCCCTAGTGGGGCAATCACGTACTACGAGTACAAGTTGCTGTAGAGTACTATTCTGCTTAATTTCATGTACTCCACCATTCGTCTTTCTTTTTTCAACATCGAATGTCTCACTTCCAAGTTCGGATGGCCAGTCGGCTTTACCTCGTCGTAACCCGAGTAAACAAAAGCGCCATTACTACAAAGCGGGTGAACCACAGCGCTTCGCCTAGGGTTGCGAAAGGTAAAGCCAATCGTCAACTCAGCTTTCCAAATGATTTGGAAGCAGCAGGAGGAAGTGCAGGTAGCACGAAGCCAGACTCGCCGCAAAGAATAACAATTTGAAGAGGCAGAAAGCGAGCGTAGACAGATGCTGGGCGAGGCAGTACTGTAGGCTTTGACAAAACCACATTGATAGTTCCTCGGTAACTTCACGCCTACATGCGTTCAAGCTCTCTTCACAGCTCTATTAACAGGGTAAACCAAAGTCGGTCCAAACATTTTGGACAGACTTGACTTCTGTAAGATAATATGTATGAACTCCTAAGATGAGCGCGTGCATGCTAAACGTCATGGACTAGTCTACCGGGCACCGCGTGACGCACATTACACATAACATATGTTCAGTACTCTTGCAGTGATTGTTATGGAAATGCCGTTCTGAAAACAGTATTGAAAACAGTCTATGGGGCGGGGGATTCCAACAACCTGGGCGAACAAAAATCGTTAGTTTCGGCAGAGGCAAAATTATACGCAGTTAAATGGCAGATATATTACGAACTTTCTATTAAATTGGGAAAGAAATAGTCAGAGTGTCAACACTTTTACATTCAGCAATTTTCGGTCAACCTAAAGTTGACTTCGGGAAATTTTTGCACAAGCCTGAGTAAAGGTGATTTGATAAGTACATATAAGTAGCTCACACTAACGAGAGACTTTGAACAATAGAGCAGAAATACCCAATTCAAGACTTTACAAAATGATGAGGCAACACCTATACCACGCTTGATCACAGATGCTCTGTAAAGCATTCTGGAATACAAGCATTGAATAGATGCACTGGAAGCTTGAAATACACATGCTTAGATGCGTTTGTCTTTAAAGAAACGGGCAATTCCCGAAATATTTTCGGAAATTAGGCGAAAGTTATACCCGGTGCAATGGCCAATATACCGTTGCAATGACCAAAATTGCCCGCAGCTTCCCTCGGGGGAACACTGAGGAGGATGCGGAGCATATAATTGGTTAACGGGGTGTTAAAGTGCAACTTACTTGGGTCAATGGCTAAATTGGTTAACGTGGTTGTGAAATGGGGTGTTAAATTGCGACTTACTTGGGTCGATGGCTAAATTGGTTAACGTGGTTGTAGGAGGGGGTGTTAAATGAGTGAACACGTACACACGTATGCGAAAGGGCGGCGCTGGTCGAAGGGACGTCGATCATTGTGTTTGTGGATTCGTTGGAATTCATTTCACCGCGACCTTGGACGTCGACGCGCCGTACAAACCAACCGACGAGCGGCAACTGAGCGAGCGAGCGCCGACCTTGAGTATATATACAGCGCGACGGCGCATGCGCTGTCAGCTGTCGAATGTTCTCGAAGGAGAAGCGCGCGCGGCACAGATGGTGGGCGACGGCGCGACGGCGCATGCGCGCGCGTCAGCTGTCGAATGTTCGAGAAGCGGTGCGGACGGCGCACTACAAGGCGCGAGTATAAGATGCTTCCGCATCTAATAAGACTTAAGGACTACAATAATTGCAGTAGTCGGGGAATGCTTTCTAAACATTCTGTGTTGTATAAAAAATCAAATGGCGGATTCATGACGTGCCTCATACAAGGAACTTTTATATGGTGGCGGGCGAACCCTGTCGCCTTTTCCGCTAGGGGCCGCAATCATTTTTCGGCGAGTTTGAGCGCGTCCGTCCGTCCGTCCGTCCGTCCGTCCATCCATCCATCCATCCATCCATCCATCCATCCATCCATCCATCCATCCATCCATCCATCCATCCATCCATCCATCCATCTATCTATCTATCTATCTATCTATCTATCTATCTATCTATCTATCTATCTATCTATCTATCTATCTATCTGTCTATCTATCTATCTATCTATCTATCTATCTATCTATCTATCTATCTATCTAACTATCTATCTAATCTATCTATCTATCTATCTATCTATCTATCTATCTATCTATCTATCTATCTATCTATCTATCTATCTATCTAGCCGCCTACGACTTTTATTTCTCCTGGCCGTTTCGATTATAGTATTGATGCTGGTGTATCATGACTGTATGAGGAACATGTTTGACTAGTCATATAATGAAAGTCATAATATGTATGTTATGAATGTCATGATTTACGTGTCATGGTTTTGGCGCTCCTGCGGTGGTTTCATTCACATGGGATGTTGCGAAACTGGTATGGTATGACCTGATTGCATGGCGAACACAAGCGACAGATCCTAACATGAAAATCATGACATGCATGTCATGTAACAGCATGACTACATGCCACACTGATGATGTACTTTCGGCCATTTCACTAGCGTCACATAACAAATTTCGTATTACGGTACGCGAATGGATGACGAAGGTATGTCACTGGTGCAAACATGATAATCATGAGTTGCGTGTCATGTAACAACAGTACTAAATGCTACGCTCACGATGCGCTCGTGGCCGTTTCTCTAGCTTCACATCTACGAAACTCAGTATTACGCGGCGTGAACGGACGACGTAGGTAAATGACACATCCAAACAGGATGATCACGACATGCGTGTTATGCAACAACATGACTATATGCCACACTCACGATGCCTTCATGGTCTCTTTCGCTAGCTTCGCATAAGCCAAATTTAGCATTACGTGACGCCAATGGATGAAGAAAGTATGTGACTGGAGCAAATAAAATAATTATGAGAGCGTGTCATGTGAGAACATGACTACATGCCACAGTCAAGGCGCCAGTGCATTTCGACATGACGTTGTGCGCGTGCTCGACGGCGTTCATTTCGTCACGTCACGCCGGCGTTGCCACGCCAGGCCCCGGCCCTGTCATATACTCGCAGGCGTGCGCCGTGCTGTGCTGCTTTGACGCATGTGCGTTTCAGCGCGTGCGGCGTCCCTCCGTCACGAAAACAGGGAGACGCAGTGTAGTCTGGGTAACGCATCGGTATACAGTAATGTTACTCTGTGACATCAGCGCGAAATGCAGCATGTCGCATTTCACGCTGGTTGCCCTCGGGCCACGCCGACGGGCGCTGGTCGCGCCTGGCGTCAGACTATAGAGTGCTCGTGTTTTGCTAAAGTAGTGTCGCTGTGCCTAGCGTGCGCGCGTGTCAACGCTACATTGGAGTACATTGGACCCTTCGTGATGCGCTCGCGGCCGTTTAGCTGGCTCCACATATACCAAATTTTGTGTAACGTGACGTCAATGGATGACGATATATATGACCGGTGCAAACATGATAATACTGACAGCCGTGCCATGTAAGAACATGACATCATACCACGCTCACAGCGTGCTCGTGGCCGTTTCACTAGCTCCAAATATGCTAAATTTGGTATCACCTAACGTGAATAGACGAGGAACGTAAACGACAGATTTAAACAGGATAATCATGACACGGAAGTCATGTACGGTATCATTTAGCTCCACCTCTTAACGTTGTGCTGATTTTAAAATGACATATTGTAGAGAGGAAGAAGAATATGTGCCACAGTGGGTCACGCCTTTAGCAAGAGGAGCCAAGCGCGAGGGTTTGCCCCGATGGCTGTGATTTCTGAGTCCGTTGCTGCCGCCCGCTTTCCGCATCAATAGACCTACTGTGCAAGTGCTACTTGTGCCAATAAACCCCGTTTCAGAGTGGTGGAGGTGCTGGATACTTCAACCTGGAACTCCGCAACAGGAAACTACCTGCCATCCCAGAAATGGCTGAAGAAACCATCCAGGAAGGTACGACCCAGCCTCCGATGGTTATCGTGCCCACTTCGCTACGCGTGCGCGATCCACCTTTTTTCGATGGTACCGATGAGCAAGACGTAGAAGATTGGCTATCGACATTTGAAAAGGTAGGCGCAAGTAACAAGTGGGACGACCCTTCGAAGCTTCAATATGTATCCTTCTACCTGAAAGAGGGGGCGAGTCTCTGGTTTAACAACCACCACTCGGAATTTGCCACTTGGGGTGCCTTTAAGCTACGCATTACCGATGTGTTCGGTCGCCCCGAGGTACGCAAGCTCCGTGCCGAACAGCGCCTACGGGGACGCTCACAGCTTCAGAGGGAAGGCTTCACAAGCTACATAGAGGATGTGCTCGACTTGTGCAAGCGCCTTGACCCTTCAATGATCGAGGCAGACAAGATCAAACACATCTTGAAGGGGATAGACGACGACGCCTTCCAGATGCTGCTGGCCAAGGGCCCCCGTACTGTGTCTGAACTCGCCACTCTTTGTCAGAGCTTCGAGGAATTGCGCAAGCAACGGGTCATGACACGGCGGCCAGCGACTACCGACGGAACTCTCGCGGCATTGACCCTAGGTGGAGACAACAACACAATCATGTCGGAAATCAAACGATATGTGCGCGAGGAGGTGGCCCGACAACTTTCGTGTCTGTCGTATCAACCGGCAACGGAACCCTCTTCTGAGCGTCTCGCGCCCGCCATCAGACAGGTAATACAGGCGCAGGTCTCTGAGGCACTGCCGCCCGTCTCTCAGACAACACCTGTCACCGCGCCATTGACTTACGCTGCTGTTGCTGCTACTCCACCACGACCTCCACTTCGGCCGACTCCCCAGCCTCTACGAGTACCAACGACGCCAGTTCCAGCAACACAACAGCGCTATCACGGAAACCCTTGGCGCACACTTGACAATCGTCCAATCTGTTATGCATGCGGATATCCAGGTCACGTGGCGCGCTTCTGTCACTGGCGCTTCGCAACGGGCCCGGCTGCAGCTCCGAGGTACTCTGACGACTCTTTGCCGGCCCCGTACAACGCGCAACGAGAAATGCCCCATCAATACGACCGACAATCAATGCAACGCGACCCGTTCCCATCCCAAATAGACCACCACCCTGCTGCCGACTACCGACCATTCGGTCCCCGTCGCTCATCCTCACCACGCCGCTATCGTTCTCCGTCCCCGCTGCGTCGCCAACCGAACCCCGCAGAGACGGAAAACTGACTGCCGCAGCTCCGGAGGCACGAGCTACGAAATCGTCGCATTGTAGAAGTCCTCGCCCGTCCCCCACAAACGTTCTGGAACTGTTTGTTGAAGGTCTATGAACTCTTGCGCTTGTTGACACGGGTGCCACCGTATCTGTGATGAGTCAAAAACTCTGCCGTTCGATACGAAAAGTAACGACGCCGCCTTCCGACGTATTGCGGAATACCGCGAGCACGCAACCTATTCGACCAGTCGGAGCATGTAGAGCGAGAGTAATCATTCAGGACGTCCTGTACCACATCGAGTATCTCGTGTTGACCACTCGTGCCCACGACGTGATACTAGGATGGGATTTTTTGTCACGGCACCACGCCGTAATTGACTGTGCTCGCGCGCAGGTGGAATTATCTGTGTTTTCAGATGCGCCATCTACCGACAATGAGCGCACTCACCTGGGCAAGCTTCTTGTTGCTTTTGACGTTGATGTTCCTCTTCTTGGTGCCATCGTTTTCCCCGTCAATCGCACTCAATTGTCCGGCTCTACCGTTGTGTTCTCCCCATCTGACGTTTTCAGTCGCCGCCACGGTACGTCTCTGCCATAAGCCGTTCTGCCACCTCACCAAGATACTTCCGGAATTGTCGTTTGCAATCCTAGCTCATGCCCTCTCACCTTAAGAGCTCACGAAACACTGGGCTATGTTCATCCTGTTGATGACAACGTTATTGTGCCTATTGAGTCCCACGACCCTGGCCAGCAACTTCAACTGAACGCCGCTACTCCTCTTTTTACGCGGGATGACTACTCCTCGGATATCTTCAATCGTTCCATCGACAGCAAGCTTCTTTCGGATCAACGGGGCCAGCTAATAGCCCTTCTGCATGAATTCCGAGATTCATTTGACCTTCCTCAAAAGGCACTCAGTCAAACAAACACCGTCGCTCACACAATCTACACCGGAACGCACCCTCCTTTGCGGCAACGCCCCTACCGCGTATGACCCTAAGAACGAAGTGTAATTGCAGAGCAGGTGGATGATATGCTTCAGCGCGGTGTCATCAAACCATCTTCTAGCCCTTGGTCTTCACCTGTTGTGCTAGTGAAGAAAAAGGACGGTTCGATTAGATTTTGTGTCGACTACCGGCGACTGAACAAAATTACACGGAAAGATGTATACCCTCTACCCCGCATCGACGACGATATCGATTGCCTACAAGGTGCCGAATTCTTTTCTTCGCTGGGCTTACGTTCAGGTTACTGGCAGGTTCCGATGGCATGCAGAGTGTGACCGTCCCAAAACAGCGTTCGTTACGCCGGATGGCCTATACGAATTCATGGTTATGCCATTCGGTCTGTGCAATGCACCTGCAACGTTTGAGCGAAAGATGGACAGCATTTTACGCGGCCTTAAATGGCAGATATGCTTATGTTACTTCGATGATGTTATCGTATTTTCGCCGGATTTTCCTACCCAAGTCGACCGTTTGCGCACCATTCTTCAGTGTCTTACCAAGGCAAACCTCCAGCTTAACCTAAAGAAGTGCCGCTTTGGGGCTCGCCAACTTACAATACTTGGTCACGTTGTGTCAAAGGATGGAATTTGCTCCGACCCGGACAAACTTCGAGCCGTAGCCAACTTTCCAAGCCGAATTCACTCAAAGAACTTAGGAGCTTCATCGGCTTGTGCTCGTATTTTCGTCGTTTCGTCCACAACTTTGCAACAATAATAGCCCCACTTACACAACTACTGAACGGTCCACCTAATCTTTCTAACTGGACCCCGGCATGCGACGAAGCTTTCCTTACACTGCGCCGCCTACTTACGTCCTTACCGATTCTACGCCATTACGACTCAAGTGCCCCCCCTGAAGTGCACACAGATGCCAGTGGCGTTGGTCTGGGAGCAGTAATCGCGCAACGAAAGCCCGGTATTCCAGAGTACGTCGTCGCATACGCAAGCCGTGCACTCACAAAAGCGGAGATGAACTACTCCGTAACTGAAAAAGAATGCCTCGTAATCGTTTGGGCGTTAGACCCATGGATAACATCTCTCCTTAACATTCTTTCCGACTCTTACACGTCTGCATACCCACGCGCTCTTCGCCGCCAAGCTACACATTTCGCGATACGGGACGCGCAACTATACCGCAGAAACTACCACGCGGATGTTCGTAAATGGCTCTTGGTTATACCACACCACATGCGATCTGATGTCTGTGCGTATTTCCATGCCGACCCACAACATGCTCACGCTGGTGTGTTAAAAACATATCAGCGGATCCGCCAGCGTTACTACTGGCGTGGTATGTACACTTTTGTACGAAAATACATTCGGTCTTGTTCATTATGCCAACGACGAAAGACAGCTGCCCATTCACCCGGATTAATACAGCCTCTACCGTGTCCGGCGCGCCCTTTCGACCGCATTGTTATCAATCTATATCGTCCCCTTCCTTACACTGCCACTGGAAATCGATGGATCATAGTCGCCGTCGACCATCTGACGAGGTATGCTGAAACAGCTCTACTACCTACGGCAGGTTCACGGGACGTAGCCAATTTCGTTTTGCGACGCTTCGTACTGCGTCACGGGGCACCACGTGAACTACTAAGTGATCGAGGGCGTGTCTTTTTATCCGAAGTTGTACAACTACTCCTTCAGGCATGCCGCACTGTGCACCGCACCTCTACAGCCTACCACCCGCAGACCAACGGTCTAACTGAGCGCTTCAACCGAACGCTAGAAGACATGCTCGCCATGTATGTCAATTCCGACCAATCAAACTGGGGTGTCATTCTCCCATTTGTGACCTATGCGTACAACACCGCGACGCAGTCAACCACAGGCTTCTCGCCTTTCTTTCTTCTATATAGGCGTGAGCCATGCTCCACCCTTGACACCATTTTGCCGTATCGTCAAGACGTCTCAGAGTTCAGCCCTCTTTCTGAAATTTTGCACCACGCTGAAGAGTGTCGTCAGTTGGCCCGATCATTCACCTCGGACCAAGCATTCGAAAAAGACTGCCACTACCGCGACCAGCAAGTCGAGACTTTTGCCGTGGGCTCGCTTGTCTGCCTCCGACTGCCCTTCCACTCCCCAGGTCTGTCCGCTAAGTTTGCCCCCAAGTTTCACGGTCCTTATGGCGTCGTCGAACGTCGATCTCCTGTCACATACGTGATCGAGCCGATCACGCCATCTACAGACAGGCGATGCCTTGGTCGTGAGACTGTCCACGTGAGTCGTCTCAAGCCATATCACGACCCACTCCTAATCTCGTCACCTTGACTTGCCAGGATGGCTCGTCTTCGTCGCCGGGGTATTGTAGAGAGGAAGAAGAATATGTGCCGCAGTGGGTCACGCCTTTAGCAAGAGGAGCCAAGCGCGAGCGTTTGCCCCGATTGCTGTGATTCCTGAGTCCGTTGCTGCCACCCGCTTTCCGCATCAATAGATCTACTGTGCAAGTGCTACTTGTGCCAATAAACCCCGTTTCAATATCAACATTTCTCATTCCTGCTTCGCATATTAACGATTCTCACTGTATGTGGGATATGCCATTTTATGTTATGGTGAATAAGGTCATGTATAAAAGAAGTCACATCCTCCATTGACTAGTCAGTACACTCTTATAAAAACCCGAGTATTCGGGCAAATTACCTGTCCCTGAATGTAATCATTATATAGATATCTCATACTTTCTGTCAAGAAAACGCTGCTCTCGCCATCTCTCTATTAAAGCGGTGGTGCATTTGAGTGGAGGCAGAATGCAGGAGCTCCGTGCATTTAATTTACGTGGACGTTATGGTGTCCAATTCACTCGCTCTCTGGTTTTCATGCCAACCGGTTGTGCCCCCGCGATCTCCGACGACAGCGCAGCTCTGGCCAACTGGGCTCCACATACGCCATTTCCTGACGCCGACAAGAGCTCTCACCGAGTGGTGCCCCGTCCGAGGACTCCTGCGAATGTGTCCATCTAGCCTATTTTCTCCTTCCTTCTGGGGGTCGCTGTCACTGCACCATGCTCTCTCCTTCCCCATCTCTATCTCTATACCTTTATCCCTATCCTTTTAATCCCTCCTCTCCTATTCCTTGTGAGCTACTGTTGAGGTGTCGCTCTCTGATGCAGACAGTTACGGGGCTCAGTTTTCACTTCTTTTACTATTAAGAATCACATAAGAAGAAAAAAAGACAAATTATTTCACAATAATAACACACTTTAACTGCTCGGGAGTTGGTTTGCTTTTATAAGTTGCGGGAATGGAGTGAGTGTTGTACAGCCTCTGGAGGATTGCAAAACGTGTTCAGGTGTAAATGGGCTCTGAAAAACGTTAGGGGAACGGCTTAGTCGTGTCAGTACTTTTGACGATTACAGCAAGCAGTTTATAACTCTACAATAGCCGCATGAGGCAAGTAAACTTTCTTTTACCGTTTAGACTAACAACATGCCTGGGGAATCAGGCTGTACATTCCTTCTTAACAGAAGCCCTATTCTTCTAGACGAACATCTCATGCAGAGTGCACGGAGAGGAATTATAGACACGCTGACTGTTGTGCCACATGAAAGCGGCAAACCTTTGTGGTTAACGTATACATGCACTGAGCCACCTCGACTGAAGCACGTGAACGCATGAAATAAGCATTTTTGCAGCAGTAGCAATGATCGCGTGATAAACACTATGGATTGAAATTCAATTAATAGCAGTCCAGCTTGCGTCATACATGTAGGCATTATTCAGTCTCGTGCCAAGACGAGGTGGAAGTCCACTTCTGCAATGCAAAAGATGGCCACGAAAGTTAATGGAGCTTCCCAAAGAGAAGCCGACACAGAAATAAAGAAATCAGGTTTTTTACATTGCACACATGTGGGAAAGCCATAGCGGTATTTAAGTGAATGCTCAGAAATTTAGGTTATGTTAAAAGTGTAGAAGCCTGATTCTCGCGAATATCTATACTGAGGCATGTTTAGGCATGCACCCTTCCTGCCATGTTCCTGATGTGTTCCCTTCGTACTTACGTCTATTATCAACAGTGCAGAGCTTTATTTATTGATGTTGACTGTTTTACTACTTAGGCTAAGATTGTTTGAAGGAAAGCAATGGCAACATCTCAAAAGCATGTATATACACTTAAAATCAAATCTTATGGAATTCACTTGTCGACGGAAAATGCGGAGTTGATTGTAACTAGTGACTTAGAAACTCTTTAGAACGGTGAACGAAAAAAAGATGTATTTCTTATACAATACACACCAAGCGTTATTAGTTAGAAGGGCTAGCTAATCATCAACATTGGGGCAGAAGAGTGCTCACAACGGGACCGATAGCGTATACACAATGCAGTACTTTGTCACCGTACGTTCTTCGTTCTGTTGTCAGTGCTGTTCTGCCACGATGTGCACTGGTTTAGCGAGTAAGTTGATTTCTCTAGTATTTATAGTGACTGCAATTTTCTTATTTGAATCGGTCCAGCAGTCAGCCTTATAAGATGGACTGCTGTGATAAGAAGTGTTGGACTGCTGTGATAAGAAGTGTTGGCCTGCAGTGGTTGATTGTTTAGGAGTAGTTTTAACCATGGAGGGTGTCGAACAGGAAAGAAGGTAGGGGTTGTTTTGAAGCTCGGGTTCAGCACGTTTCATTCGCAAAGTGCTGTTGTAGTTTTCGAGAGAGCGAGACAGAGAGAGAGAGAAAGGGAAAATGGGGAACCTTAAGCTTTGCCTTTAAAAGTGAAATGCCACAGCGATAATACAGTCCCTAGTGCGTACTTCACCCAATTAGTGCATACTTCTATTGTATGATATTGCTCGAGTAGTTCAAATTTTGCTTGACTACAAAGTAATCAACAAAGTATAAAGTGGCTTGTGTCAGTGAAGTTTTCATATATGGCTGCATATTGTTTGATGCTTAGCTAGTTCAACTATGAGCAATTGTGCGCGTAAAATGTGTTTAATCTTGCTATGCATAAGCTTTGTGGTCTGAAGGGAATGCGCACGGTAACGTGTGGGCCCTTTGTAATACATGGCCCGCGCCCCACCACGGTGGTCTAGTGGCGAAAGTACTCCGCTGCTGGCCCGCAGGATCGAACCCCGGCTGTGGCGGCTGCATTTCCAGTGGAGGCGGAAACGTTGTAGGCCCGTGTGCTCAGATTTGGGTGCACGGTAAAGATCCCCAGGTGGTCGACATTTCTGGAGCCCTCCACTACGGCATCTCTCATAATCATATCGTGGTTTTCGGACGTTAAGCCCCACAAATTAATCAATCAATGCGTGGCCTGCTTTTAACGACAAAGTCGTTATGATAATCACATGTTCTGATGCCCCACGGCAATGTATACGCTTGCCCGACGCAATACTTCTGTGATATTGCATGTAAACTGTGAAGCATATATACAATACGCGTGTGTTTGTAAGGTGTGAATATTATGTTCGCTGTACTTTTTAGGCAGAATAAGTTATTTTAAAAGTGTTTTGAAGCAGACGTGTGGATGCACGGTAGAACATTTGCTTGCGTCGTAAGCAGCCGGTATTTGATCCTCACTCGGACACGCAAATTTTTATTGTTATATTTTTTGCATGTTTCTAGATTTGTCCATTGCGCGCAATATGATTTTCCGCTCTCAACCAATGACGGCGACAACGCACACGGCGCTAAAATTTCTTTAAAGTCAACTCTTTCAGGCTGTCGCGTCAGAATGTGGCTGATTTCCCTGTCTAGAAATTGGTATAGTACGGAAGTGAAATGGAACAGAGGTAGTTGAGCGCTTATTGTGCAAGGGCGAAAGCATGAATTAGCATTCATCCTTTCGGCCTCAATTTACCAAGAATGACAAGCAGAACGAAACGTGGAGCGCGCAGCTCAGACAGGTGGCACGCACGAAAAGAACATGACGAGCGCAGGCTGACAACTGTCACAGTTCCACACTGTAACTCGCCGCTGCGGCAGCGAGCGAAATGGACTTCGCGCGTGCGCACAAGAGACCTCTTCCGGGGAGGCACGCGCTCCTCGAAACGCGAGAGGCGACGACATTTAGAGTGCGCCCATCGCGCGCCCTTCAAATCTCCCCATTGGAGACGAAAGTACATAAGTTGCGGAGGTCTGAGGACCGCTAAACGGTATACAGTAGAGAGTTTAAGAATAGGGCACCGCGAGCCCTTGCGGTGCCATCGCTGCCACTGCGCATGCATCGTAACGCGAGTCTGCGTTCGCGTTCGCGGACCCTACGCAGAAAAACCGAAATTGCGTGCGGTGATGGCAGCCCGCATGTGACCCGCAAGTGCTGGTTTCGAGGCTACGGTGTCGCTGCGATCGTGCGTTGTGGCTCGCAGCAGGGCAAATGCTATTCTAAAACTCTTATGGCGCCCGATTCGCCCGCAACGCCCGCAGCGCTTGGAAACGGTATTCTAAAACTCCCTAGTATATATAAACAGCTTGCCGTTAGCAACTGCACAACGAGCGCTTTGGGGCCTAGTGGTTTCGCGCCACGCTCTGCAAAGCGACAGGTCGTTGGTTCGATGTCTGGCGATATAACTTCTCTTTCTTTTTCTGTACAATCTGTTAGTACATGTTTTACAACAATATATCAGTGAGTAAAATACGTCAGCAGAGCCGTGGGGCACCCCGGCATGATGCACTTGCGTGTTGAAATCTCATGAAGCCTTAACTCTATATAGACTGGGAAAATGGGGGAGCAAGCGATGTTTGACGTTTGCGTGTATGAACTATTTCTTTCTATTTATTTGTCATTACGCCATGCTACCTCCTGTGGATTCACCCTTTCTCTATGCCAGGTGTTAGACCTTCCTTCAGGGGGTTAGCACTGCCACACTTCAATTGCTACCGGCAAGAATAAAATGTGACAACGTGTCACATCGAGAAAAGAATCCTTTGTCATATCTGAAACGGCTGATCACCGACTAGCAAATGATCGAGAGATCATCGATTGTCGTTAAATGGCACGTGGAAATAGCACGAACTGTCGAGAGTAATCGATACAATATACCGAGAAGAAAAAGGAGATGGATTTCGCCATCGAGTTGGCTTACGCAAATGCGTATAGAGGGACCTTGTGACTTTTTGTTTTCTTTTCTAAACGTTATAAACGCTGCCTCCGCAACAATTAGGCCGTGACCAATGATAGAAGTTAAATTTGCCCCACCACCAGTTAACTTGAACAACAATCGCGTGGTAATCAAAGGCATCTGTTTCCAATGTATCAGCGCATGCTTGTTGAAAGAAATAGGAGAGCAACGCAGCACTGGGGCGTTCTCCTGTAGTGCGTAGCATTCTTGAATTTATTTTCGGAATCCGTCAACCTCATCAGTCATCCTTTTCAGCCTATAAGAGTCTAATAATGGACGATGGCCTTTCCTAATTATATCCGGTTTACCCTCCTTTGAGCGAGTTCACTACATCTTATCCCGTCCTTACTTCGTCACTACAAATAACTTGCTGCTTTCCACCCCTGCGTTTTCCCTCCAGGAAGACTAACTACGGCTGATTACCGGTGAGGCGATGAGTGAACCTTCAGGATTATCGTGAAGGGAGACCGCTACCATGAAAAGCATGCGCAGTGGAGTTGCGAATAAAGATTCTCATTATTATCTTCCCTCATTTATTTTTTCTGTCGTTCCAATCTATTGCTCACAAATCTGCTGCTCTCACGGACCACCGGTTGCCTGTCCGAGGTCGCACGCAGACGCCCCTGTCTTTCTCTTGACGCCAAGCGAAAGAATGGGGCCTGCTAACCCTGCTTGTTGCCTGACCCATTCTGCCGTCTTCCGATCTTTCAATGTTAAGCCTACCATTGTCCTTGTGGTCAATAGAACAGCCTTGTAACTATAGGGATGAACGCATCAAAGAAAGCGTATGCACAATGTCGAACTCCTAATGAGCATGTCTCGACAAAAGACTGAAAACATCGCGCGCTTACAACCTCTATTTGTCATTTGAGTAGCACTCTTGAATTCAGCTGGTTTTTAATGTGAAACCTCTGTTATTGTAGCACCTTTTTTTTTAAATTCACATATTTCAAGGTTTTCTTACAGAAAACCAATGGGGTCAGGGTCAAGGCGCTAGCATATGCTATTGAAACGTTCCATATGCCATTATAATAATTCCGTACGTTTTCATAAAATTCTTACGGAGAACATCCGAATTCCGTGAGCTAACATACGGAATTATTGGAACGGCATACGGAATGTTTCAATAGGACCTTATGCGCCTGACTGAGGCACTGACCCCTTTACAGTAGGGGCTCGGTGAAGCGACATAATTAGGAAAAAGACAACAGCTGATGTAGGCACTAACCAACATAATCAATATCAGTAACATTAGTCGTATAAACAACAAAAGTGACGGAAGTAGCAGAAGGAACAATACGCAATTCAGCCTATATATTGTTGGCAGTGAAAACAAGATACAAGAACGACAATTTGCTAAACATTTAACGATATTTGCAGAACTGATCACGTGTGCCTAGAAATATAAGGCATAGGACAAGGTTTAAGGGACGAAGGGGAGCGCTTACTTCAAACAATATTTATTCCGAAGAGCGTACGCCATGGATACTCTCGAAATGTGAAAAAGGAACAAAACAGTAAGAAAAAACCTACAATTGCCTTGCGTGAATACTTGTCCGTTATACACTTTTAAAGAAGGCGATACATATATTATAGCTAACAGTCTTTGTTTGTATTTGAGAGTGCAAGAATTTCTTATTTCAAGAACGTCGTGCCATAATTTGTTCCGGTTTCAGGCAGTTTAGAGTTTATCACGCGTAGGTTGTGGTCTCTGGTCGTTTAAACATAGCTGATCTCAAATTTTGCCCACGTTTCCTTAAATTACATGCACGTATGAAATGAGAGCTTCTCTGTATAAACTACACTCATTTCGCAAACGTCCTCGCCTGTACACTGATTGTTCCCTTATACCTAAGGCACGCGTTTCGTGTACGCGTCGTCACACTAGAACCAGACGGGCGCTTTCTTCTACGTTGAGCAGTATCAACGAGGACTAATTCCAGTCGCATTCATTGCCGCGTTTGTGATGTGACGGGGGTCACCCAATACACTGTAAGAAAAAATGAAGAATAAGAAAGTCATCGTTTGGGTCTCGCAGCTCTGTAACAAGATTATAATGATCTCCAAAGCGAGTTCCCTTGCCGCCTTAAACATTCATACTCGTTACAAATCAGAATTCTGAAAATAAAGTCAGAAATGACTTTTTTTCGTGAGTGTATTACTGTACTTGTTCAGTGGTCTGGAGTTCATTCTTGACGTAGCGGAGCACAAGCGATCACAAATGCGACCTACGTTTCATTTAGGTTGATTTACAACATGCACAATTTGCGTTTAAATTTTACTCTTATATAAACATTCATTTCTATACATTAGACGTAGTATTTGAGCAAGCTTTACTGACAGAGTCAAGCTGCTGAGGGCTGTCAGTAAAAATAAATGCAGATATATATGCTTCATCTTGAAGTGCCTCCAAGAACTTCATGAACGTTGGCGTCTTCCTAGCCTACTAACAATATCGAACATTAAAATAATCTGATAAATAACTCCTGTATATAGATACATAAATTACGAAGAATTCTTTTGTTCGAAGAACATCATTTAAAACTACGCCGCAATATTGTGTTAGTACCAAGGTGGAAAAAGCTGCGGAATTCATGTTACTACGAGCGCAGAAATAAATAAATAAATAAATAAATAAATAAAAAATAAATATATATGCGCTATCTTTGTATGGTGCGCTTTAAATAACTCCTGTGTAAGAAATCATCACGGCGCTTAGTCACTAAACACCTGGTGTCATTACATGGCATCTCAGACTTTGCACAGTGTTGAGTCTTGGACCACACTATGATGAAAAAAAAAGTTCTAAAAGGTCAGTTATTGCGGCGTTGACTAGGTGTCCCCAATGTTTCAATAGTCTTGAAATATGTGAAACGTTGCAACCGTTTTCGTAATGACCTAGCGCGTTCGGGTTAGTAAAGCTTACTGCTCCCCTGCATGACAGGTTATCAAGGTGCTTTTTTGAGCAAATACTTACTACTCCATTGAACTGATATATAGCGCACACTTTAGGGACGAGAGAAAAGAGAATGTGACACAAACAGTCACTATATATACATGTGTGTGTCGCAATCTCTTGCCTGTCGTCCCTGAAATAGTCGCCGCTACATAGCATTGACAGGTCAGTAAGGGTTGCTGCTTGTGTTGGTCGATGAATGTTGGGCTGTATTGTGACCATTTATTGGAAAGGTTATGCCCATATAGTTATCTTGATTATCTCGAAATAGCTGCTCCGGACGATAATCTAATGTCACGCATATACGTTGATGCGCTTTCCCTCCGCATTTTTTGTCACGGCATTTCATTGTAAACAACTGCGGACCATGCCATGGAGCCACTTTTTTGTATGTATATATCTTCTTTCAGCAAGCGTTCCGTATTGAAAAAGCAGGTTCTACCTTCTCACGGAATTTTCTTCTCCTGGCTTGAAGCCCAGTTCTGCCGAACGTAACGAAGGGCAGGCCGAGAAAAATACTCGCAGCTAGATCAACTGCATCGCGATGAATACAGGTAAAATATTCACCCAGAAATACCCAAGACGAGCACTCGTCACCTATACGTGCTGAGATTTCAAACGAATGAAAGCATTGCGTCGATTTCGGCTGAGATATGCCAGGAATCAAGCACCACAGCCCCTAGAACACCGCCGCAGCAGATAGAGCAGGAAGGTTCTGTGTATGCAATAAAATCTCGTTCAAATAACACATTTCGGACTCATCGTCATCATCAGCCTGTCTACGCCCACTTCAGGCCAAAGGCCTCTACCATGTTCCGCTAATCAGCCCAGTCCTGTCTTTTCTGCTGCCACGTTACACCTACAAACATCTTAATCTCGTCTTCCACCTAATTTTCGACATCCCTTTCATGCGTTCGCCCTGTCTTGGAATGCAGTCGCTTACCCTTAATCACCAGCGGTTATCTTGCCTACGCCCTATACGTTCCCGGCCCACGTCCATTTGTTGATTTACACCTGATACCCTTAATCCCCGTTTGTTTCCTGACCCACTCTACTTTCTTCCTGTGTGTGAAAGTTACACCTTTTATTTTCCTTTCCATCGCTCACTTCATCGTCCTAAATTTAAATTGAACCTCCTTTGTAAGCCTCTAAGTTTCTGCTCCATGGCAAAGACCGGAAAAATGCATCTTTTATGTACCTTCCTCTTGTGGAATAGGGGTAGTTTACCATGCATTCCCGATTGGAGAATGTTCGCCGCACGTGGTCCATATCGTTCTTATTCTTCTAGCTATTTCACTCTCGTGGTTCGGCTCCCTTGTTGCTACATGTCCTAGGTAGACATATTCTTAGGACTATTTGTCACGAGCCCGTTTTAAATAGTATTCTGTTCTTCGGGATCAGACCAAAGTCTCAAATCAGTGACTGTTGGCAACGCTGACCACGTGCTTGCATTAGTGTTATTCTGAAGGAATTCAATGCGTTGAATTTTCATTGCTGTAGAGTTTGCCATCTATACAGGTGCATTTAGTCCCAAACAGTAAGCAAGAGGATGAGTGAAAGATTCAGACCGTCGAAAGAAAACACGAGTTTGTGAAGGGTGTTTTTTTTTATTCTTCGTGAAGATAAGTGGCAAGTATATTCAAGGTTGCTTTCTTCAGAAATTGTCTCAACTTACTCGTATCGGCCGATGCAAAACACGTCATGAAGGCGTTTCTGTGAAACGCAGGAATGCCTTCACGGAACCAGCTCGACTTAGGAAAGCAGGGGTTGTAGCAATGTGGACGCACGCCTACAAAAGTTAATAAAGAGCCTACAATTGAGGAAAACTCGACCTTTCGGGCAAGTATTTTCAAAGAAAATAAAATTATTCCAATGTCTTGAAAATACGAAACTGTGTCTGTCTGTTTGAGACAAACGTGCCCTCTTTTTCAGAATACTGTTCTTGAAGACACTTTAAGAGGTCACGTGCTGTTTCTTTCATCACCATCGCCTTCTGATAGTGCGCTGCAGCAGCATTGAACCTCTCCGAAAAATTTCAGGTCTCATGACTGTCGCAGCAACTGCTACAAAGGTCTGTGTCTGCGTCAGCGAAGTTAACCCCACAAGTAGGAATTGCATACAACTGTGGCTCACGCTGAACACCGCGGCAGAATTTGACGTTTCGAATCTGTATGTGCGCCTGCAAATCAACCAGTGCAGGAACTGACGCAGGGACTGGGATGGCTGTAGCATTCACTCCCGGCAGCATGTGGGCGTAATCACTGTGATTTTTTCAGAAGTTACCATTAAAAGCGTCCGTAACGCTTACCAGTTTCTTAAAAAAAACAATCTTCGGCTGAAGAGGACTTCTTTCACACTTTTTACAGAACTGACCAAAATTATCTAAGTAATGTTTACATTAAAGGCTTCTCAAAGGCTTCTCTGTCTTCTCAAGGGCTTTATTTCTAGTAAGGTTGAAGAGACCATTGTCGAGTGTTCAACACGGACTGAGGCCAGCCACCAAGCCAGTATCTTCATTCTCTTGAAATTGACTTCTTTCGTGCGCATATATTGTTTCCTGTTTGCACGCCGTAAAAGACATGGTATTATTGTGCCCTCAACACTCACTTCCCAGCTGCCACTGTCGAAAAGGCTTCGATATGTTGGAATGTCTCAGTTAAAGTTTATGAATATTTGTTGTCACGAGCTTTATAAGATGATAACGCATGAACAAACAACTTGCCTAAAAAATTGCATAGATGAGCATGCAATTTGACCTGGATTGTTTTTTTATTATGGTGTTTGTCGAGTCATTTCTCTGTTATCTAGAATTCATGGTTGTATAATGATAATGAATTAGTTTCATTTTTTCAATAATTTTACTTTACATCAGTTTCGTTACTTCTTTGTCACTCAAAACAAACTTGCGATTCTTCGTAACGGATGTATGAGCCCGCCTTCCAGTGTTTTCACAAGCAAAAAAAAATAATGGAGCAAAAGCGCTAACAAGAAGAAAAGAATGCTACTTCCAAGTTTATTTTCATAAAGCAACCTCGCTACAACAATTATTTTAGAACTTTAACTTTGCTTTCGCTTCCTCGTGCTCGTTTTGTGGCATTTTACATACACCATGGCTAATCGTGTTTACAAATACGCTGTAAATCCCATGAAAACATGCATATGTCGTGTCGTATTTTAGACATATGTCATGTGGTGGTATGATAAATATATTAGTAGCAAGTTATCTAGACGAAACACCGCAGAACTAAGTAGAACAAGTGGTAATGCAAGAAGGAAGACCCTGCGAAAGTAAACGTAATCATGACTTTTCCAAAGCACCAATATTTTCACTTGGACACCTCTGTTGAAATTTGCCGCACACGAAGCAATGCATCGTTTTCATGCAGTGAGCCTTACAAATGCGTTGCGAAACTCTGAAAGTCGCTTCCTTCATTTCTTTTCCACAAATGAAAATGGCCATCAATTTCCCACGTGAGTGCCTCTTTGTTGCGAGCGAACAGAGCACGAGGCCACCATACAACCGCCGTGCTTTGCCCCTGCTGGCATTGTCATGTCGACAATGAACGCTACGGGCGTCTCGCGTCTTAAACTCAGCAAGGTCTCAGTCAGAGTTTGATCTTGAAATGTGATGGTGACACAGTGTGAGGGTGTCTTCTTCCGCCTTCTCGTTCGTCTGGCTGCGCTTATGACACCATTGTGCCGAGGCTAGGATCAACAAACGCACTGAAGGTTTTCGCCCTACTGACAAGGAGAGACCAAAACAGTTCGGCACGTGCTGCAGGAAGATCCGCTAGCGTGATTTGACAGAGAGGACCCAATTACAGTCCCTGGTGGAATTCAGGACTTGAAGCAATACAACTTTTTTACACATTCACAATAGGACGGTAAATGTAAGCCGTAAGATAACAAAAATGAAATGTCAACTATCATGAATTTAGAATGAAGCTATCTACTTACGCTCAAGTGGACATGCATGTTTTGGTATAATTTATAATGCAAATGTGTAGACGTCACGAACATTTGTGCCAGGCGCCACGGAGCAAATAATGAGCACGAGATGTTGCGGTATATCTTGTTGTATATTTGAAAGAACTAAATAAGTTTGACTCCACCACGGAATTCGGACAACGTGGGCACAAGCAGCCAGTGTTGCCTCATACGAAAAAAAAACGTAGTTCGCTCAATTGGATGAAAAAGCTAGAGCACATGTCACACTATTGTCTCTCACATCGGTACCAAAATACAATGCAAACACAGACCAGACACGAGAAGACCACTTCTCCTGCGCTTTGAAAAAATATGTCTACAACACAAGGTACCGAATCAGGCACTAAGCGTTGTCCGATTTCCGGAAAGACTGGCTTCAAGGTGAGACTTCTCTCACTACACTGACCTCGCCTCAACTCATTTAAGGAAGAAGGAAACTTCATCGGAACAAATTATCCACGATTTCCTAGCCGTATAAGAAAAACATAACGCACACTCTGAATACAAAACTGATGGATCAAAAACACAAGAATATACATATCAAAACACCCAGAAAGATGTATAAGACTCTATAACTGTATAAATATATATAAGACTCTATATAAGATGTATAAATATCTGCCTTCACGGCAGAAGTATATGCTATTTTGGTTGCTCTCGAAGAAATTTTATCAAGAAACCACAAAAAGCTGTCATATATACACGGACTCCTTTAGCGCATTAAAAGCCCTATACTTAAGGTCGGAAAGCGAACCATTTCCCGGGGACATTTTACAGAAGCTAGAAAGAGGTGAAAAAAATGCCTAGACAACCCGACTTGTAGGGGTGCCGAGACATGTTGGTATCCAAGGAAACGAAAAGGCAGACAGGGTAGCAACAAGGGCAAATCATCGACGCATAGCAGAAATAAGGGTACCATTCAAAGACTGTTTCAACAGTTGTCGGACAGCCTTTAGGGCAAAATGGCAAGAAGAGTGACAGGCTCAAGTGCATTACAACCTTCAAGCTGTCAAGCCTATTCTACAAGAATGGAAGTCATGCGATCAATAAAAGCGGTTCATAGAAATAACACTATGCCGCTTGCGGATAGGTCATACTCACCTCACCCACAGCTTTTTATTGTGCGGAGCAAATCAGCCAGAATGCGAACATTGCAAAAAACCTCTGACTATCAATCATATTTTGATAACATGCCCAGTCTTTGAAAAAAGAAGACACGCTCAATTTAACGAATTTTACAGAACACAAACACCTTTACACCCAATGGTAATACTGTTACGTTTGAAAGATACCGGTAGAGGTTGAAAGGGGCCATTTATCAGGTCGTGAGGGGCAGCTCAGAAGCAGCCGACTGGTTACAGATCCTCCCGATCATCTTCTTCCTTTCTCATTCCGAGCGACAAGTGCATTCAGCGTATACGCTTCGTTGTCTTCGTGCATGTGCGCAACATTCCTCTCCGCGCAGACGAAGGCCGCCGGACGAGTCAGTTGAGTTGTCGTGGCTTGTACAGTTTCAGGCGGGCAACATGAATTACGTGAGTTTTGTCAGCTGGTCGACCACTCGCCATGAGACGAGATATTACATAGTTGACTTATATAAGTCTGTCAATAATGACAAAAGCTCCATCGTAAGTGGCCAAAAACTTTTGGCATAACACGCGCTTGCGCATCGGAGTCCACAACCACACCAGATCACCACGGCGATAAATCCCTGCTCGATGGTGAATGTCATAGCGTGCTTTCGCTTTGTCTTGCGACGCCAATGTGCGTAGATGACCTATGCGGCACGCCTCTTGGGCGAAGCAGAGAGTCTCGGCGACAGTGACGTTGTCGTGATCACACAAAGGTAAGGTCAGAAGATTCCAGGTTCGAATCCTGGCAGGCTCGCCACTCCAAAGATTTTCCCCTTGCGACAATTTACAGTGGCACCTCATTCTCGCAAGAAGTCAATGCCGAGAATGACGTCATATGTCGACCGAGGAATAATCGCAAACTCTGTCGTTATGATAAGGCTTCCCAAAAATACTTCAGCATTACACACACCAATAGGGCGCAACGGCTCTCCACTCACTCCACAGAACGTTGAAGCTTAATCCCAGGTAAAACAACTTTCCGCCCTAACACGTCTTTAAAAGAAGCACTCATCACGGAAATCGTTGCACCTGTGTCCACCAAGGCCATCACATGCACATAATCCACCAAAAACACGCACTTTGTTTTTAAACATACACACAGGAGGGATTTCTGCCAGTAGCACGTTTCCAGCGACCTCACCCCCATTGGCCGCGCTGGCTAGTTTCGCAGCGGTGAAGGAATTCGATGAGCACGATGTCGCGGGGGGGGGGGCGTGAAATTCCTGTCAGATGCCAGGTAGTGGTTGCAGAAGTTGCTGGGCCAATAGTTGTCATCAGGTGGTATGTGGGCCGGCCGCCAGCCACCATGAGACTGTTCGAAGAGTCGTGAGAAGTCGGATGGTTGGTGATACCGAGAAGTCACCCGATGGTTGCAAAACCGCGATATGTGGCCTGGCACACCACAGGAAGAGCACACTGGCTGAGGTTGAAACGTTGGTTGTTCGTCGATGAATCGAGCTTCATCATTTGTTCTTGTGTAACGAATTTACTGGTTGGGTACGTCGTAACGCGACGTCGGGTGCCGAGGAGGCATGCGCTGAGAGCGTCGGTCATGCCACGACGCGAGAAATCGGGTTGTCATCATTGACTGTGGTGCTGGGTTGTACTCCACAGTTGCCGCGCTCATCGTCGGTTGCCATGGGTCAAAGGAGGCACATCCATAGCCCCACGTGGCAGACACAACTCGGAATGGCGAGCTGTTGAAAACGACATTTCTCGGCGGGACAGTTCCTCGCGAACAATCTGTCAAATGGTTGAAAAGAGGTCGAGGCCAGGATGCGTGCCCACACTGGCAACAATTGTAACGTTAGCCAGCCGACCAAACTTGGGCGCGATTCGGCGCATCTTGAGCGTTTCAAACGTTCGGCAATGCTGAATGACTTCGGACAAAGAACTGAGGCTTTCTTTTCCAATTAGAAAATTATACGCGTCCTCAGCAATCCCTTTGAGCTGATGACCAACTTTGTCATCTTCCGACATGGTAACACAGACCACCTTGCACAGCCTTACCAATGTCTCACCTGGTAGCTGTGCCCGTTGCGACAGCGTTTGCTCAGCCCGCTTCTTTCTAGCAGCCGAGTCGCCGAAACACGCCTTGAGCTCTTCAACAAAAAGGTCCCACGTCATGAGGGCGTCCTCGTGGTTCTCGTACCATACCAGTGCGGTGTCGGTCAGGGAAAACACTAGGTTGGCTAGCATAGCGGCTGCATCCCAACCATCGGACTTGCCCACACTTTTGTACTTGGTGAGCCAGGCGTCGACATCTTCTCCCTCTTTTCCTCAGAAGGGCGGTGAAGCTTGGTAGTACGGAAGCGGACCAGACGGTGCTGTCCTGGGAACGCCTGCTTCTTCGGGCATGTCGAAGTCACTCACGGCAGATAGTGGGAGACGACCGGCAAGTCGATGGCTTCGTCGAAGCTGTAGCAGTGATCGTTCCGTAGTTGAAGCGCTTACGCAGCACCTCCACCACTCTGTTACGCCTGAAAGAGTGCGGTAGAGGTTGAAAGGGGCCGTTTATTAGGTCGTGAGGGGTAGCTCAGAAGCGGCCGACTGTTTAGAGATCCTCCTGATCCTCTTCTTCCTTTCTTACTCCGGGCGACAAGTGCATTCACTGTTTACGCTTCGTTGTCTTCGGACATGTGCGCAACAATACTATAAGAAAATGCAATCATTCCCACAAAAAATGTTTTTTGGTTTATAGAGGTTACAGGTCTTTTAAACAAACTCTAAACAGAAATCTGTTTTGCAGCTTACATTTTAACCCTATTATCAAAATCTCCTTGTGTCAGGCGCATCATAGCCATTGTTGCTTTTGCTCCATAAAACCCAACATAACTAACTAACGAACAAAAAAATTGCCCGCAGCTTCCCTCGGGGGAACACTGAGGAGGATGCGGACCATATAATTGGTTAACGGGGTGTTAAAGTGCGACTTACTTGGGTCGATGGCTAAATTGGTTAACGTGGTTGTGAAATGGGGTGTTAAATTGCGACTTACTTGGGTCGATGGCTAAATTGGTTAACGTGGTTGTAGGAGGGGGTGTTAAATGAGTGAACACGTACACACGTATGCGAAAGGGCGGCGCTGGTCGAAGGGACGTCGATCATTGTGTTTGTGGATTCGTTGGAATTCATTTCACCGCGACCTTGGACGTCGACGCGCCGTACAAACCAACCGACGAGCGGCAACTGAGCGAGCGAGCGCCGACCTTGAGTATATATACAGCACGACGGCGCATGCACTGTCAGCTGTTGAATGTTCTCAAAGCGCGACGCCACATGCGCGTCCACTGGAGAATCAGGAGAATTGTAGATGTCGAACGCGGTGTGTAGAGGAGGAAGGGTGCACAGATGATGGAGGAGTGAAGCGCGCGCGGTGTGTAGAGGAGGAAGGGATGCACAGATGGTGGAAGAGTGGGCGACGGCGCGACGGCGCATGCGCGCGCGTCAGCTGTCGAATGTTCGAGAAGCGGTGTGGACGGCGCGGACGACGCGGACGGCGCACTACAAGGCGCGAGTATAAGATGCTCCGCATCTAATAATGACCACACCTTCACAAAGGGAATCGTGAGCAAATGCGAATTCATTTATTGCTTCAAGAGAGGGTACCAATCCCGTCAGACGTTCGCTTTCACCAACTTCTGCCAGAAAGGCGCCCGGCCAGTGAACAGCCTAGAGTGAGAAGCGAATGAACGGGAGAGTGGGGCGCCAGCGTTCTCGCCTCGGCGTTGCGTTTTACAGCGGCGCCTCGAGCACACATTTCCGGATGTTCTTCAGAGGCACCCAGCCAGCAAACGGTCGAGAGATGCGCGAGTGGACGGGAGAGGAGGGCATTGGGAGGAGATAGAGCGAACGGCGAACAAAGAAGCGGCGAAGCACTGCACATATCTTCTCCTACACTCTCTCACACTACATGCTCCAGTTGCTAGGGGTGATAATAAGCGTGTGCGCCCTCAACTGTTTCTATGAAAAAGGGAGTGAAAACGAAAAAATAACACCTGCCAGTGCCTTCTCTATAACTTTCAGTGCCTGCCGGAAGGGGAGGAGAACAATAGGCGACGGCCGTCGAAGCGAGTGCAGCTGCTCACCACCAGGCGCCACCACGTAAACATGGGTCTCTCGTGTTGTCGGTCGCAGCTCGCACGCTCGCGCATCACCTGCGCAGATGCGGTTGCTAGTCTCGTTTCTCGGATTCTGGTTGCCTGGGTGCTCATAACGACCGGTAAAGCCACAAAAAGGCTTCCTCGGCTGGTAAGCTCTCGAACCCGCTCCCGACAGCGTCTCAATCAACCAGACAAGGACAAGACTTGGCAAAACCAGGGGTTGCTATAGCGTCCCACAACGAAACAAGTTTATTCCAGATATCTCGTGAAATCGCAGTGAACCAAAAAAGAAGTGCGTTCTTCGGCCTGGGGTGCACCCTACAGTTCCTCAGTAGTAATTGGACCACAAGAAAAAAAATAACAGTAACCTACTTTACAGCCTTACATATGTTGGCCTACAAATCGAACGTTTGGTGACAAAGGAACAGAGTATAAACTAGAGAAGAAACAGTATTTGTCACAGTCCTACGTACACTGGCCTAAGGCTAAAAGATTTGGTTACAAATAAATCAAATTGCACAAGAAAACAATATTTGCCCAGTCTTACTTACTGGCTTACGACAACAACAAAAAGCACACTTGGCGACGTGAGATCATAAAATGCCAAGGGAAAATTTTTTTCAGTGTTATATAAGGTGGCCTAACACCAAAACATTAGGTTTTATTGTTAAGCCAGTTTGACATGCTGACCTACAAAAAAATAAGAACAGAAAGTCTTCATGACAAAAGACTACGAAATGCACATTGTAACATCATTTTTTTCATAGTGTTGGAAAACTGAAGCATTTGGTGAAAAAAAATCTAACTGCACAAGAAAGCCAGTTTGACACACTTACCTATAAAAAAAAGAACTTGGTGACAAAAGATTATAGATTGCACAAGGAAACGCCATTTTTCTTGTCTCACATTTAAGCATTTGGCGGCAAAAATCAAATTGTACAAGGAAGCCAGTCTTACATAATGGCCTAAAAAGAAAAAACAACTTGGTGACAAGAGATCATAAATTGCACGCGGAAACAATGTTCTCCCAGTCTTGCATACTGGCCTATGAAAAAAAAACTTCGTGATACAGGATCATGAATTGCGTTGGGAAAGCAAATTTTTGTCACAGTGTTATGTAGGTTTGTTGAACATTAACACATTTGGCGACAAAAAATAAAACCTTAAAGGAACAACACTTCCCAGTCATGGATACGCTGGCTTGGAATTCAAACATTTGCTGACAAAAGAAAATTATATATTGCTTGAGCAAACAACCTATCTCAAAGCCTTGCATACTTCCTCGAAAGTGGCTTCTTTGCAAAATATTTACAGGCATCCTGCTTGTCAGTCACACTGAATGCATAATTTGAAAGAAGTGGCCTGAGGAAGTGAACTGATATAAGGTTCATGAGTTATGCCCTGTGGTCACAGCTTCCGTCACTCTGGCATTTGAGGAACCTCGATGCACATAGGGCTGGAACGGTACACTTTGTCAAGCTACTGAGTGGTTTTTGCAAAGTAGGATTGTCTCTAAGCGCACTGTCTGCAAATGCTCGCAAAGTGTCTAAAATAAAAAGAAGCTGGTCTGATGGATACCGCAAACCACCCCGGTCCTGGTTGCGTGTCAGCTGTAGGAGTGGTTGGTTGGTTACTGGCTTCGTACACAGAGAGACACAGTTTTCGCAGTTCATTTTTTCGCTGACAACACGGGCAATGTATCCCCCTACATACACAGTGGCTGATATTTGAAGACTTGGGAGGTACTGAGGCAACACCGAGGTAATTAGTCTTTGCAGCACCACAACTGCCTTCTTCCGTGAAGGCGGTGTCTGGACGTCTGTGTTCGCAGATGAGGAAACCAGCGCAGACGAAGTACAGACGGGCTGTGAACTTGAAGCACTGCAAGGTAGGGGCGCAGATGTCACACTCTCAGTATGAGCGACATTTGATGTTACATTGGCTGCTGCAATTCCAGTCTTCAGGATCTCTTCTAAACCCGAAAGTGCTGCGCGAACATCTAACATGTCATTTGTGCCCGATGACTTTCGCAAAGTTCCAAACAATGACTCTATTGGGTCGCTATTGAACCTGCGGGTAAGAACAAAAAAGAAGTTCTCCTCTGTGAGCAAGTATCTTGTACATGCCACAGTAGAGTAGCTGGTGACAAGAACGGCCTCATATATTTCCTTCGTGAGAAATTCCTGTGGATGGTTGCACCTTTTCCTTAGCCCGTCCAAGTACATTGGAAAGGTGACTTCAAGCCTTTCTAGCCGGGAATCTTGAATTTCATCATAGTGTCGAGCGTGAGCGAAATTTTGAACCAAGTGTTGCATGGTACTACTCGTGTCGTGGAGTACAAACCAACGGTAAATGTTCCTCATGAAGGTTATAGTTGGGCCTGCATAAGCAAATGATGTTGAGCATGTATGCCCAGCTTGCCCCTTTAGATGCTCTAAAGGGGCAGTCACACATGGCGACAGAAGCTGGACAGCTCTGCCAACATTCATCTTCTCTATATTATTAGGGAATACATGTTTCCGGCTGAGATACCTTACAGGTTTTACAGTCAAACCTTTCTGCAGCTCGTACAAATCCCTAATGTTAGATGAAGAATTCTTACGCTCCGGACCAATATCATGTGACAACAGCGGCGACCGGACGTTCTTTAACACACGACAAGGGTCAAAACTCATGAACAACTGCCTATCAGGATCACATGGGTGCTCAGTCCTGTAGGGGACCAAACCATTTCCAAAAAGCTTCATGGAATTCACGTTGACCTTGTGATTATCGGTCACCAGCCGCACAATCTTAAACCCACAAGCTTCCACTTTCTTCATCACAAAGATATTCATCTAGTAAAGTTCATCTCCAGTGAGTCCCTTCGTGAAGTAATACGCCACTGAAATCCGGTTGGTTGGTTGCGAAACTTTATTGAGGTCCTGCAAGGCGCGCGTCAGCGCGCAGCGGGCGACTCCCACGTCGGGACCGTTAGGCGAAGCCTATCGGCCGCTCCGCGGGCCTGCTGGACAGCCCAAAGTTGGTCGGCCAGGAGGGAGCTGCATAGACCCGCCTCCCACCTGACCGATGTAGTGTTGGGGTTAGTGTACATTGCCTTGCACTCCCAGAGCATGTGCGCCAGCGTGGATACATCCCCACATGCGGGGCAAGCGTCATTGGGAAACACGTCAGGATAAATAGCGTGAAGGAATCTCAGGTTAGGGTACGTGTCGGTCTGCAGTAGTCTGAGCGTAAGGGCCAGTGGCCTATTAAGATTTGGATGAGGGAGTGGATCCGGAATGGCGTAGTTAATCCGCTGATTACAAAACAAAGAAGAGAATTGGCAAAAACAGAAGTGTTGTCCTTTTGTCCCAGTTCAGTGTCCACTTGTCCGACGAAGCAATCCCTTTGCTTGTGATACTGCAACTTTTCGTTTATCCGCATTTCATCGACGATTAATGAGCAAACCCTTGACTGTGGCATTTCCAAATCCCTGGATTCTGCAACTAGCCTTATTTCCACCTATTTGCTGAAGCCTGTCTCACCACTGGTGGTTCCTATGTAATTAGACAGTGTTGTTCTACTTGGAAGTTTTAAAAGGGCCTCACCTCGCATGTGCTCATAGGCTTTAGTAGACAAACGTCGAAGGACCACACACCTACGAGTTGTCTCTTCAGACCATGTTGGCCTTTTCCTCCTGAAGTTGATAATTTGATGAAGAAGAAAGAGTTCAGCTGGCTGTTGTTCCACGGCTCTTTCTTTCATATAGGAAATATCTGCTACCATGGAATCTTGCTGTAGTTTCTCAAGCTCCAATTTGTATTTGTCAACTGTCCTTTGCAGTCTTCACACTTGGTTTCTGAAGTCCCTTTATTTTATTTTCTATTTGGCTTTATCCGCGGCCAGCAAGCTCGCCACCACTTGTCTACTGTCCACCTGAACACCTCGGTCACATGCTGGAGGAGTCTCGGGCGGAAAGTTACTGCGTTGGTTGGTACCGCTGAAAGCATCGGTGATATCCATGGGCTCTGGTTCATCAAGTTCGTGGTTTTGTGGTGTCGGTACTGCAGGTGGCAACACCACAGATGCAGCGGCACTCGTCGCATGATCACTTTTTTGTTTCAAGGGAACACAAGCTCGCTTTACGATGCTTGCTCTGCTTCGCTCGGCGCTTGATTTTGGTTGCAAGTGCGCAGGGTAATCTTCAAAAACGGAAGGAACAACACCTCTTTTCAAAAACCGTCGTCGTTTTCCTTCCACAAAGTCCTCGGCGCGAAAATGACGGCTGCATACCTTCGTGTAGCAGGACGTAGAATTTGTCGACCAGTTGTCACGTCGATTAACGGCCAGGCACTTTTCTCGTACGTCGGCGGCAGAAGGAATCTCGTGAAAAGACAGCCCCGGCGTTTTATTTTTCTCGTCAGACTTACACAGCGGTACGCAGCAGTACGACATCTTCAGTCACGCTACACGCGCGGCCGAAGCACAGGATTAAAAAAAAGAAAAAAAACGTGAATCAATATACGACAGCATGCAACTTGAAGAACGCAACACCACGTGCAGCACAGCGAAGGGAGTACCACCCACGACCTACTCGGTGCCACCAAACCAGCGAGCCAACCATGTTTCCACAGCGCCACTGCCCATTAGCGGCGAGCGGGGAAACACTAGCGCCGACGGCCGTGAGAGGACCTTCTTTCAGGCACTGAAAGTTATAGAGAAGGCACTACACCTGCTGGAGCGCGGACACCACTGCAGACAACGCGGGATGCTTGACATAGAAACGCATTCTCATTTAAAATCACTCTTAGAGAGCCTTCATGTGCGCGCCCCCTCTATTGGCGTGTACAAGAAGGCTCTCTACGACAACATGGCAGGTGATCTGACGCAGTGCCACTTCTATTTTATCAATTCCAGCAAGATACGGCTGATTAAAAATAGGGGAGGCAATGTCTGAGGCAAAGCAAAGCACAAATGGCCACTTCGCCGACTAAAGAACGACATTTGCAGCGAAGCATGAAGACACGCGGCGAAATTTCGCTCTTGAGGATTTTTAGACATATTTCTGGAAACCCTTTGTATACAACGCAGGGGATCTATAGGTGTCTATATGCATGTGTGCATGTGTGTGCCCTTGTTGGTGGGTGCGTGTTCAAACCTCTACAGGGCATCAAAACACACTTTGTTTCATACACTCGTTTACTTGTAGCGATTTGTGCTACGCGACAAAGTGGTGAACCCAGCCTTCTCGTTGAGTACGCATTCAAACTCTTATGTGCACTAAAATGGGAAATGCAGATCCTGGACAGATGCCATAGAAGATGGCACTCGACAATGATAATGTTACGCACAATCCAGATGGTGCAACAATAACTCTTTATTGGGGCTAACATGTGCCCGAAAAGTAAAGGAAAATGTAGCAGCGTTTCTAACAGGCGATCAGCAAAAGGGGATCAATCTTCGAGAAAACCTTCGAGCGGTGCATCACTTCTTTTTCATCAAAATTCCGTGCTGAGGAGGCGCGCGCCGTCACGGCCTTTTCTTGTCTCATCATCGGGCCGCTGTTCTCTTGGGGGCGGGGGGGGGGGGGGCGCAAGAACTAGTGCACCTGGTTTGACGACTGCGCCTGTCTTGCGTCAATCTAATGCAGTGTTCATATGGCACATTACTTAAAATGCTCATATAAATAATTTTATTAGCCATTTGAAATGAATTTCTATGGCATTTTTGAATACTGCGTATTTGCCACGACACATTGCAAGAAATATGAAAAAAACATACCATTGCATCTTTGTATTGTTTCATATGTTAGTGGAGAAGATGCAGTGTTTACATATTGCGCATGGTCGGTGAGCGTCCTGGACGTCTACCAAACTCGTATGGTATCCTCGAGCTGGTAGACAAGCAGATTAAGACCTGCCCGTATAGTTGGTGAGGTGTACAAGTGCATCCTGTTCCACATGGCTGCCCTGGGTGTTTGTTTCTGCACTGAATAAAGAAGACGCAAACAGTAAGATCAACAGAGTAATGAGAAGTGCATTGTGTGACTTTCCAATAAATAGGTTCAATAAAACGCATTGCCTGCAGTGAAAACTGCGAATAGAGAGCAAAAAAAAACGAGGCCTGCATGGAAAGCGTGGCATTTTCACGGTGAAAGGTAGAATTGACGCACTTATAAAGCTATAGTTGTAAATTCTCTTAGGGCTACTAATACGAGAACGCTTGCAAGATACCAACTACGCCATAAATAATACTGTTTATTAACACGGGAAGCATTCGATACGCTATTGTCAGTCAATCTGCGGAGAAGCGAGGTACCCCCTACGCATTTGCAAGACGTTAGGTGCACTTTGTTTATGCGGTAGTTAGAATCAGTTGCAATCAGTTGGATAGGTTACGCTATTCATACTGTGTGGTGCCTGGTTGCACGATTCGCGTAGTGTGGCACCTTGTGGTATACTGCATTCTTCTACCGGGTACTTCATTCAGACATGGAAAGCCTTGTAAAGAATAATAATACTAGGTTTTATGAGCTTGATAACCGCCTTTTGCCTAAAGTTCACACAAACTACGGCAAGTGCACTACCACATTTACGGGAATCAAGCTGTGGAATTCCCTTCCTTACGGAATAAAATGATTAACCACAGAACCTGCATTCAAAAACCAACTAAAGAAATATTTTTTGCAACAGGTGTCTTCATCTTAGCAACTGCTTTCTAATGTAGCGATAACAACTGCTACATGTTATGTGGTCCTTACGTTTTGTATTATAACTTGCGCTTGTTTGTTCTTCAGAGTTTTCATTTTTGCCTTGCCTGCTAAACATGACGCCTGTTAGGGTTCTTTTGCGAAGGTGTTTTCCGAACCGGCATAGCTCTGTCGAAGAATACTGAGCTGCTACGAAAAAGGCGCAGGCCCGAACCGTGTTCTAACCTTAATATTTGTTTCATTTTTTTAGGTCTCACAATAGTAATTACGGACATGCGATGGACAACCAAGGCGGCAAAAACAACCCTGAAGATTCGTTCACTCCTCGAACAAGTACCTCGAGCTGCCAATATCTTTGTCTTTCGCTAGCATAGCATGCTTACAACATTCAGACTGTTTGTTCGTCCAGAAGTTTGGTATACTCAAGTTGTAGCCGCGTAGAAGGCGCTATGTGATGCAAAACCGTTTCAGTGCAATGTCTACGTTTCGAGCTTGATTCGAGATTTCTATCTGACATGGTCCGCCCGACAGAACAACGCAGCTCGAGTCGGCCCGCGGTCCGTGATAAGAAGACATCGACGCTACCGAGCAATGCCTGCGGGCCTGGCCGTGCTCGCGAGCTACGAAAAGCTCACCTTGAATCATTACACAACACCAGTCCAAAGCCAGTCGACCAGTGTTGTTACACATGGATTATTGCGCTCCATCCCGGCAAATAAAAATGAATGAATGAAGGAACAAACTCTCTTTGCCGAAAAGATACAGAAAAATGAAGTGACCCAAAAGACCATTTGACCTGGCATGACTTGACTACGTGAATTGTGCGAAAGAGGCCCTGAAAAACTTATTGAGCCAAGTAAAAAAACACTGCCAATCATCAGTCGCGGCTTCCGAGAACACGCGAGCCAAATACTATAGCGTCGCACGGGGCCTGGTATGTACAATAAATTTAGGTCACCTAAAACTCGCTTTCTCTTGTTTCGACCAATGATGCTCTATACTCCGAAATTGCTGCGTACTCGATTCAAGCAGCACGCCATTACCTGACTTGAGTATGGCGTGCTCGGGAGTTGCTAGGGCCGCCGCGGGAGGCCGTGACTTATTCGCGCGAGTGTGCGGAATCACACTCAAATGCCACACGTTCGAGGGGAAAAAAAAGAGGAAGAAACGCTCAATGTCCAAGACGCGCTTTGCGTACATCCTTCGTCGTGTCATTTCCTCCAGCGCTTAACTTCCAGCGCTTTGGTCGAGACGCGACAAGAAGTAAAGCAATTGCAGTGCGCGACAAATCTTTGTAACTCAGCTTGTTCTGGATGGAGTCAAAATAAAAAAAATGCGGATGTGAATTTGTGAGGCAATCAGTTTCTTCATTGAATATATTGCAATGGCTATTTGGTAACGTGTTGGAGGGCCCTCCTATATGTCCAGCAAACAGTATTACATCATCTACTAATCGTCATATCTATCTATCTATCTATCTATCTATCTATCTATCTATCTATCTATCTATCTATCTATCTATCTATCTAAATATATATATATATATATATATTGTTAAGGCGTTTACTAGCCGGCAACGAGGGAGAATATAAAATGGCGACAGTCACAGAAAAGCACGGGCTCTCAGCGCGGGCGGCGTCCTTGTTGGGTAGCCCCACTAGAAGGTACTCAAGAGTTCGACCCATTTCAGCGTTCGGAGGCTTCGCTACAATATATATATATATATATATATATATATATATATATATATATATATATATATATATATATATATATATATGTGTGTGTGTGTGTCATCATCAGCCCGACTACGTCCACTGCAGGACGAAGGCCTCTCCCATGTTCCGCCAGCTAACTCGGTCCTGTGCTTGATGCTGCCAATTTATACGCGTGAACTTCTTAATCTCATCTGCCCACCTAACCTTCTGTCTTCTCCTAACCCGCTTGCCTTCTCTTGGAATCCAGTTAGTTACCCTTAACGACCAGCGGTTATCCTGTCTACGCGCTACATGCCCGGCCCATATCCATTTCTTCTTCTTGATTTCAGCTATGATATTCTTAACCCCCGTTTGTTCCCTAATCCACTCTTCTCTCTTCTTGTTTCTTAAGGTTACACCTACCATTTTCCTTTCCATTGCTCGCTGCGTCGTCCTCAATTTAAGCTGAACCCTCTTTGTAAGTCTGCAGGTTTCTGCTCCGTAGCTAAGCACCGGCAAGATACAGCTGTTATATACCTTCCTCTTGAGGGATAGTGGCAATCTACCTGTCATGATTTGAGAGTGCTTGCCAAATGTGCTCCACCCCATTCTTATTCTTCTAGTTACTTCAATCTCGTGGTTCGGCTCCGCGGTTATTACCTGCCCTAAGTAGACATAGTCTTTTACAACTTGAAGTGCACTATTACCTATCTCGAAGCGCTGCTCTTTTCCGAGGTTGTTGTACATTACTTTCATTTTCTGCAGATTCATTTTAAGACCCACCTTTCTGCTCTCATTGTCTAACTCCGTAATCATGAGTTGCAATTCGTCCCCTGAGTTACTCAGCAATGCAATGTCATCGGCGAAGCACAGGTTACTAAGGTACTCTCCATTAACTCTTATCCCTAACTGTTCCCATTCTAGGCTTCTGGAAACCTCCTGTGAGCACGCAGTAAATAGCATTGGGGAGATTGTGTCCGCTTGCCTTACACCCTTCTTGATTGGTATTTTGTTGCTTTATTTATGAAGCACTATGGTAGCAGTTGATCCCCTGTAGATTTCTTCCCACATGCATACGTCAAATATATATATATATATATATATATAGAGAGAGAGAGAGAGAGATTGTCACGAAGCCGTGACGTGGACCAAACAAGCAGACTCGATGATCAGATGAAACTTTATTCGGGCCGAACTTTATATATATTGTAAGAATGCTGTTAGACGCCACGCCGGGGTGAGGCAACTGTTTAATGGGCCGAACAGCAGCGAGACAGCAGCCAGCGATTTCAGCAGCAGCTGCAGCAGCACGAGCCTCTGCCACAACAAACGTCATCTTCGTCGTCTGTAGCAAGCCCGTATTTTTGTCACTACATTGACTCCCCGGTGCAAAAGGAGCCATCCTGGCGACCTATGGCACAGACACGACCGGTGGGTTGTAGTGAAGTTTTAGACAGTCGACGTGCACATTTTCACAGTTTCATGCCCACGGCGCCGTTGATCTGTGGGTGGCTGAATAGGTTCAATCATGTAGTTGACTGGTGATGTCTGGCGCAAGATCCTGTACGGACCGTCATACTTGGGTGTGAACTTTGAGCAAAGGCCTGGGGCAGACGATGGCACGCGGAGCCACATGATTGTTCCAGGCTCGTATGACGATGGAGATGAGCGTTGGTCATGGGAGTCCTTCTGGCGAGCCTGATCGTGCGTAGTAAGCGCACGTGCGAGCGGCCGACATTCTTCAGCATATGTGGCGGCTTCGGCCAAAGTCGTCAATTCTGGAGGGTCTGGGCGGTACAGAAGGATAGTGTCCAAGAACGATGAAGGTTCCCGACCATAAAGAAGAAAGAACGGGGAGAGTCCAGTTGTAGATTGAATTGCGCTGTTGTAAGCGTACGTAACGAATGGCAGTATGCGGCCCCAGTTCGTGTGGTCATCGGAAACATGCATGGAGAGCACGTCACCCAGCGTGGGATTAAATCGCTCGGTCATCCCGTTGGTTTGGGGGTGATATGCGGTGGTTGTTCGATGCACGATGTTGCATTCGCGTAGGAAGGCTTCTACAGCTTCCGACAAGAAGGAATGCCCATGGTACTAAGAACCTCACTGTGTGCACCATGCCGTAGAACGAGGTTGGGCAGAATGAACAAGCCGACTGCACGTGCAGTGGCCTCGGGAAGCGCTGAAGTTTCGGCATAACGCGTAAGGTGGTCCACGTTTACGATGACCCAGCGGTTTCCATTCGGTGTGTATGGTAAAGGACCGTACAAGTCGATTCCGATGCGGCCGAAAGACCGAGAAGGACACGGCAGTGGTTGGAGTGGTCTTGTGGTTGTGCGAGGGGAGCTCTTCCGGCGTTGGCACAAGGTACATGAACGGACGTACTGCCTAACAAAGCGGTACATTCCGCGCCAGTAATATCGAATTCATAGGCGAGCATACCTCTTCACTACACCTGCGTGGGCGCATTGCGGATCCGCGTGGAAGGAGGCACAGACGTCAGAACGTAAGTAGCGAGGTATCACCAGCAACCATTTGCGGCCATCAGATAGGTAGTTTTGCCGGTACAGAAGACCGTCACGGATGGTAAAAAGGCGAGCAGTTCGCCGAAGTAGCGGTTGTCGGTACTTGGAAACGTCTGAGACAGGTGTTCTAAGAGAGGCGCTATCCATGGATCCTGGTGTTGCTCAGAGGACATGTCGACATGTTGAAGTGAAGAACATTCGTAGTGGGAAACAGACGCTGTAACATAATCGTGGGGAAGTGGCGAGCGAGAAAGAGCGTCGGCGTCTGAATGCTTGCGGCCTGACCGATAAATTACACGAATGTCGTAATCTTGGAGACGTAGTGCCCAGCGAGATAGGCGACCAGATGGGTCTTTTAATGACGACAACCAACACAATGCGTGATCAGTCACGACGTCAAATGGGCGGCCATATACGTAAGGTCGGAATTTCGTGATTGCCCAAACAATGGCAATGCATTCTTTCTCGGTGACTGAATAGTTCTTTTCCGCTTTAGTAAGGTTGCGACTAGCGTAAGATACAACATACTCATCGAAGCCACATTTACGCTGAGCAAGAATAGCGCCGAGGCCTACTTCACTAGCGTTCGTATGTATTTCGGTTGGAACGTCTGGGTCAAAGTGGCGTAAGATAGGAAGTGGTGATGTCAGAAGATGCCATAACGAGGCGAATGCTTCATCACATGCTGGGGACCACGCCGAGATGTCTTGGTTGTCGGCAAGTATCTGCGTCAAGGGTGCGATTATGGTGGCGAAATGGCGCACGAAACGGCAAAAATATGAGCAGAGGCCGACGAAGCTGCGGAGTTCTTTTAGTGTAGCTGGCCTGGGAAAGTCGGCGACAGCGCTAAGCTTGGCTGGATCAGGACGAACACCATGCTTGCTAACAACATGCCCTAATATGGTAAGCTGGCGGGCAGCGAAGTGGCATTTCTTCAAATTCAGCTGCAGTCCAGCGTCCGAAAGACAAGGCAGGACGCTTGCGAGGCGGCTGAGGGGAGAGTCGAAGTACTTCGAGAAAACGACGACGTCATCCAAATAGCACAGGCAGGTGTTCCATTTAAAGCCTCTAAGGATGTTGTCCATGAGACGCTCGAAGGTGGCAGGTGCATTACAGAGGCCTTATGGCATCACGTTAAATTCATACAATCCGCCAGGCGTTACAAACGCAGCCTTGGGGCGGTCGGCTTCATTCATAGAAACCTGCCAGTAGCCCGATCGAAAGTCTAAAGATGAAAAGAACTCTGCTCCTTGTAGGCAATCAAGGGCGTCATCGATTCTTGGCAGCGGATAAACATATTTTCTCGTGATCTTATTAAGACGCCTGTAATCAGCGCAAAATCTGATGCTACCGTCCTTCTTTTTTACCAGTACAACCGGAGAGGCCCAAGGGCTGTTTGAAGGTTGTATTACGCCACGTCGAAGCATATCATTCACCTGATCATCAACGGCATGGCGTTCAGCGTGAGAAACTCGATATGGGCGCTGGTGCAAAGGTGCATGGCTACCGGTGTCGATTTGGTGAGCGATTGCAGATGTGCTACCCAAGGAAGGTTGGCTATGGTCAAATGACATCTTGAAGCGATCTAGCAGAGCCAGGAGTTGGGTGTGCTGAGCAGTGGGAAGTTTAGGGTCAATCGATGGAAAAAAAGCCTTCGGAGATGAAGTGGGAGTGGTATCAGAGGTAATGGTGTTTAAGTGAGATAATGGCAAGTGGTCAAGTAGGTGACTAGACGAAACAGAATCAATTTCCTCAAAGTGACCGAGGACTTCGCCACGGAATAATATGGCTGGGGAAAGAAGCGAGTTCGTTATATAAATGGAGCCACGGGAGTTTTCTACGGTGACAACTGCGAACGGGAGAAGGAAGCTTTTGTGAGAGCCAAAGGTGTCGGAGGGGTAAAAGAGGGTGGTGACAGAGGGCGCGTCATCGCAGAAGAGTGGCACAAGAACACAGAATAGAGGAGGGATGTGAGTGTCCACGACCACGGTGACTCGCGAAGATAGCGGCTTGAAAGGTCTTTCAGACGTTGGCGCTTCACACAGGGGCAGTTCAGACATCATCGACAACTCTAGCTCGGCACGCGCACAGTGAACGACGGCATGATGAGCGCAGAGGAAGTCCCAGCCTAAGATGATATCATGCGAACATTGGGAAAACACAACGAATTCGACTACATACAAAATATTTTGGATGACCAGTCGAGCTGTGCACGCCGCAGAAGGTTGGATGTGATGCGCAGTGCCGAGCGGAGAGAGATATCTGAAATTGGCAGTGTAAGCTTCTTCAACTTGCGGCACAGTTCACCACTTAGCACAGACACGGTAGCACCAGCATCAACGAGCGCTTGCACCGGTGCACCATCAATATGCACGGTTATTTCATTAGCAGGTAGAAACGGAGGCCTTGAATGTTCGATATATGCGCAGCTCTTGCCTCGGGAACCGCGATGGTCAGTTTTCTGTTTGGGTGGGTGCTGATCGAGGAAGCATAGGAGAAATCGAACGGCGCCGTGGTGAGGGCTACCGATCCCTGTCGAAGCCGCGGTGACGTGGCGGCGACTGTTCTGACGTGGGGGGGGGGACGAAGACGACTGTGGTGGCTCTGGACGATAACCGTAAGTCGCCTCACCAGCAGTTGGGTTATAATCCCGACGACGGCAGTAGCGTGCTACATGACCGGGAAGGTGGCAGAAATAGCAAATCGGCCTGTTGTCCGGAGTGCGCCAAGGGTTAGTTGATGGTAGTGCGGGGTGGCGAACAGGAGGTGGGTGGGGACGGACAGGGGGACTTGCTGCGTAGATGGGACGGGGCTGTCTTGCAAGATCCGTGGCGTTTGGTAGCGACGGCGGCGATCGTCTGGCGGCCTCAGCGTAAGTGAGAGGGGCGGAGATAGGCGAAGGATGGTATGTAGGAGACAGGGCATCAGAAACTCGCTCTTCGATTGTCTTGCGGATGGAGCGTTGGGGTCAGCGTGTGCGAACTGGCCGAAACGTGCGGCACAAGAGACAAATGGCGTGCCACTTCTTCTCGGACGAACTGCTGAATTTGCTGCATTAAGGTGCTTTGTTCAGATGAAACAGCGCCAATGGTTAACGCAGATGTAGAACTCGTGTCGAGGTTTGGACAACGAGTAGAAATGCGCTCTCTCCACAGCTCGTCGAAACTCTGACAGTGTTGAATAAGCTGGGTGACGGTTTGCGGGTTTTTCGCAACGAGCATGTGGAAGCCGTCGTCTTCGATACCTTTCATGATGTGCCGTATTTTGTCAGTGTCAGACATGTGGGAATCGATACGATGGCAGCGGTCCAGAATATCCTCAATATACGAGGTAAAGGTCTCGTCAGAGCGCTGTGCGCGGTCGCGCAAGCGCTGTTCGGCGCGGAGCTTGCGAACAGCGGGTCGGCCAAAGCGCGTTTTGAAGGTTGACCAAGAGGGTATTTCCGCTTTGTGGTTGTTAAACCACAGTTTTGCCACAGCCGCCAGATAGAAATGAAGGCAAGCGAGCTTGTCGGTGTCATCCCACTTATTGTGGGCGCTTACCGCTTAATACTGGGACAGCCAGTCTTCGGCGTCTTGTTGGTCGGTCGCGTTGAAATTTACTGGATCTCGCTGCCGTGGTATTCCGGAACAGGTGACGGATGGGATTATGACTGCAGGTGGCTGGGTCATGTCGTCAGGCAGTGGCGAAGCGGGGGGTTGAGGTAGAGTCCAGGAATGGAGTTCCAGTTTGAGGCAACCAGCACTCTGCACCAAATGTAAGAATACTGTTAGACGCCACGCCGGGGTGATGCAACCGTTTAATGGGCCGAACAGCAGCGAGACAGCAGCCAGCGGTTTCAGCAGCAGCTGCAGCAGCACGAGCCTCTGCCACAACAAACGTCATCTTCGTCGTCTCTAGCAAGCTTTTTGTCACTACAATATATATATATATATATATATATATATATATATATATATATATATATATATATATATATATATATTCCCATCTTTGCCTATCTTTATCCACTTGGCGCCTGCATAGGGTAGCAATTCATACGTGCGCCTGGTTCCTTTTCCTGCCTTGCTTTTCACCTCGGCCCCTTCCGCCACTATATCTAGTACACTGCTGATGTTTGCTTAGCTTCGGCACTTTGCCTCCTATAAGAGTTGGGACCTGTGGTGGCTGTTAGACCCGCTGCCTTAGTCAGCGTATACAACCTCGCAGTCTTGAATTGTGTCCATTGAACTAAGCGCACCGCATAGCCATGCTTAGCCAATGAGTGAGTCAAACAACTTTATTGACGATCCGGCATAAAGGGGAAGGGGTAGGGGGATCAAAGCGAGACACCAGCCAATAAATATTTACTTTGAAGAGACTTCGGGCACAAATCAGGGAGAGATGTTGTCTTATTGTTTCAATGCACCTTGGCTGACGGCAGTAAGGCAAGAACTCTCTGCTAGTGAATTCTCACGTATTGCGTAGTATTTTCAATACCACTTATAAGTATTAGACTAGTTTAGCTAGTACGGGTGGCACCGAAAACAAACGCCATGAAAACGGGAGACAGAAACCCCAGAGAAAGCAGTGGATACGCTATGTTGGTCCTTCAACGAAAATTTCCGAGCGAAAGGGCAAAACCCATTGTTCTGCCTAGCATCACTATTGCAACCTGCATGTAGTGGGTCGAGGGAAAGAGAGTCTACCTGGAGTGGTCTGTAACTGCCGTGAGGGCTAGCCAGCGTCTCCAACAGTTTGTCCCTAGGCTAAAGTTTAGAACTACTGGGGTTTCTTAAACACCGAGTAGAAGGCGCCTGCAAAACGCGCCCGGCTCTCGAGCGCAAAAGCACATGGTCTTCCTTTCTAGGTCGAGATACGCTTATGCCCTCGACCTATTACAAGCAGGTGATATGTTATTTCATTTTGCATTAGGAAGTTTATTTTTATCTTTGTACTAGCGTGCTAATCTTGTCATAAAATTTACTTTTGCGAGGAAGGTATACCCCCCCCCCCCCCCCTAGCACGCGCATTCGTTCCAGCTTTTCCTTGGTAAAAGTGCAAACATGGTCGAACGGAGCAGTCTAAAGTTGAATGAGTCATAATCACAAAGCACTGATATACGTATGGTTGTACTAGTCACATAGGCTTGCTCATATACGACATCGTATCCGCGTTCATCGCACACGTTGTGTGAGTTTGACGTTAATAGAGACGATAGCAGAGTATTCAGCTGTGCGCAGATGAAAACTTTTCAACACGTAGGTTCACTTGCATGCCCAGGGAGTAGTCCAGTGGGCCTTTGTACCCTCATTTCCGCTTCCCATTTTTTTTTCATGGCATGCAGACAACGAAACGACCCTCGACTTCATCTGGCTGCACAGCGCCCACTTCAGATAAAGGAGATATTGCGAATAACTTCGAAAAAAAATTTCTCTACGCCCCTGCACAATTTACAATTGGGGCATTTCTTTCTTAATGCTTATACTAATAAATATACTCACTTACAAAATAAATGAAATATTTCAGCAAGCTGTACTTACAGAGCCGTGCTAGTGAGCACTGCCAACACAAACGAGTACAAAATTACGGGTTTCATCTTCACGGCGTGTCTAGAGACTCTACGACTACCAAAATGCGCTTAAACTTCTAACAATGTGTGGCAGTGGCAAGATTTGTTATATAACCTGCATATAGTTCATATTTCGTTTTCTTTTATTCTCTCCCTTGTGTCCATTGTTCACTAGCGGCGTCCACCATACCGGGTGCTAGTTCTGGAATTCTCGAAATAGCAACAATGTATTTCGATCGAACCGAATGGCACGCTATTCGTGCCGAATATACGTCTCTAATATACGCACATTGCCACGATATGTATAAATTTGATCTGGTTTATACATTTGATCTCGTATAAATTTGATCTGGTGATAAGTTTGATCTGGCTGTCACAAGAATAATACAAAAAATTAGACCCGAAATTTGTAAGATCGGTGCCACAAGAACAAAATAAAATGGAAGTTCGACAATTCTGTCCTACTTCCACACAAACACGGAGTTAGTATGAGGCACCAATTACCGGCCTGTTGCGTGTAGCGCAATTAATGCGGCTGATGCAGAGCGCGTAGCCAGCTGCCGTCCCGTCAACTAACGAAGCTGATCTGTTCCGCGAAGGCGAACGCGGAAGATTCGAGCACGGGAAAGAAAGGAGACTTCTTCGTTCGCACGGTTCACGAGCGGAGCCATCAAGGTCGCCCCCGTTCGGGATTAGAAGGAGAAGGCTTACTCGGAAAAGCATCTGGCAAGAGGCAGGTCAGGCGCCACCATCTGAGTTTAAGCCATTGTTGGCATGCACGCGTGCCATGGAGAATGACACGGGGACGCGACCACTTGGCTGACCGAGACATAGTGGCGGCAGGGAGACGAGCATAACCTCCCCCTCTGTACGTCATTACCGAGTGCTGCTAGTATGTCGGGGCGCCTCGCTGTCGTACGCACACCTGGTAAGCGCACAGAGCACAACAGTGTACTCACCGCTCTTAGGGACGCTTCTAAGAAGCAACATTTAATGAGAGAGCTGACGGGGCTCGAGCGTGAGAAATTCCGCCGACGGAAGTCGGCCGACGAAGGCAGCACGGCCTGGCATGGGAGAGAGGGTCACACACGGAAAACCTGTCCCTTTGCGTGTTGTATTTGGTAACAGGGTTTTTACCAATGTAATGTCTATTATGAAAGTGTTTCTGCAATCGGTTGAGGCAATGCGAGGCCACACGTGTGATTTGCTTGTGTGAAGAACCTTTGTTCAACCGAGGGTTGAAAAGAGGATGTCTGAATCTGAAAAAAAACGAGCGGATGTTCGAGCTTGGACTCGGGCAGTAGCCCGAGGCTGCAATAAAGCGTCTCTTCACATGACTACGGCTCTTCCTTCGCGCTGCCACCGTGCACTCGAGTCGTCGAGGGGACCCATTCCGAGCCTCAAACATCTTCCCTCCTTAGCTAGTGTTGAAGCTAGTCGAGGAGGAGGAAATTAACTGGCGCAGTCGACAGGAAGTGGAGAGCCCGCAGCGAGGCAGGTGATAAAGTCCGGGAAGCTGACAAGACGCACGCTGCTTCAGGACCTGCCGGTGCGCTGCGAGAAGCAGCATTGACAGTCGGTACGAGCCTGCCGGTCAACATTGGAGCCCGGAGTTCGGCTGCGCGTCAGTGAACGAGAGCAGAGCCAAAGTTCTTCGTTGAGCGACGGACTTATAGGAGAGGCGCTGCAGGGTGCTGCTTCAAGAGCAGAGCAGCAGGGACAGTCGATGTGACAGACTGAGTCAGCGACAGGAGTGATCGGGCGGGGACCTTCAGCATTGGAAGTGGTCGTCGCAGCTAACGTTGGCGAGGAGACAGACGCAGTTCCAATTGTCAAGTGCATCGGGCGACGCATCACTGCAAGGTGAGGCCTGCTTTGTGCTCTCTCTGGGCCCCCAATTTTTTTAAAACTGAATGCAATTGCGTTCAGGCACACTCCGGGAGATGGCGGACTCAGATAGAGATACGATAGAAGATGGCAGTGTTAATGAATCGGATCGCACCCGCGAGTTGCAGCTCGAGATAGAAGTGTTGAAGCTCAAGCTTGAGCTAGAGAAAGTGAAGTCATCGCGTGCCTTGTCAGATGAGCCGGAAAACTGGAACCGGCATTCTAGTATCACACGGTGCGCGGAAGAGCTGAAAGCAGTCCTAGCACCCATGCCCACTAATGATCCGATGATTCCAGCTTGGTTTAAGAATGTGGACGCTCTTTTTGCGGCATTGAGCGTTCCTGAGGAAATTCAGGGCACGATTCTGTTGCCATTTTTAACCGATAGGATGCGTACGTTCGTTGCCAATCAGGCAGAAGCTGGCCTGATGCCATATTTAGATATAAAGTCAAGGGTGCTGAAGGAGCTGAGGATGACTCCGAGCGAGTACCGGCGAATGTTTCTGGAAATCAAACGAGGGGCAGATGAATCATGGAGCCAAGTCATGGCGCGCCTGGAGACCATGTTCACTTACTACGTTAGAAGTAGAGCAGTGGAGACATTTGAAGGTGTTCAGGAGCTGCTGATAGCTGACAGGCTAAAACAGTTATTGCCAGATAATCTCCGCTCGCTAGTAACTGTGCAGGAAGTAAAGGGTTGGTCGAGGCCCAGGGAAATGGCGGAGTAGCCGCCAATTGTGAAGAAAGCCTCAGCAGCGGCCGGCAGGGCAGCTACCGCAATGATGGGCCAGGAAATTCTAATTATAGGTCGCCAGCCAAACCGTCGGCTAGTGATAATTTCGCCCCTCCTAGTTCAGGAGTATGTTTTCGATGCGGACGGCAGGGTCACTTTCAGAGAGATTGCGGGCTTTCACGTGACACTGCTGCTAATACAGCAGAAGTTTTATGCGTAGCTTCCCATAATAAGCGACCATTTGAAAGCCGAGTCGCACCATCGCGACACTCCCCCATTGTGCAAAACCCGCTGATGAGGGATCCGCAGATTGAGATTTTCGTGGGAAACAAGCCCTGTTTCGCGCGCGTTGACTCAGGTGCGGATATCACGGTGGTACGGGCTAATGAAATGGCCACTAAAATTGTGGATCAGAGTAGTGGCACAATAAGGCTAACAAACGCTTTTGGGCATGGTATTACCGCACGTCTGCTGCATGTACCTCTAGGTCTTCCAACCGCGTCGGGAAGCGCTGCTCAGCCTGTGCAATTGCGATGCGCAGTGACTGATCAGCTAACTACTAGTGTGTTGGTGTTGCTTACTCCCGCAGACTACGAATGTCTCCGTCACCGCCGGCAAAAGCGACTGAATTGTCTAAAGGAGCGCGATGCGAGGTGAACTGTGTAAAGCGGGAGATTAGGCAGGAGCAAGATCATGTGCCTCGAAGTTCTAGCCTTAGCGCTAACACCGTGCAGCACACAACGGAGAAACAAGACGGCCGAGCAAGGGAGCCGCAGACGATTAAGTCCGCTTCACTTGTAAAGCAGACGCAGTTGAAAAGTTGCAATTCTGCCGCGGAACGTAATGTAGACAGCGAGCGGCTTGGTCCATTTCGTGGAAATTATCGCGACAGGGAAGAGGAACGCGATGAGTCACTTGCCGATGCGCGGCGTCAGGTGAAAGAGGGATCACATGTGAAAGGAAATGATGGACGGTTACTGTATCACAGGGAGAAATTACACGGGAAACAGCCCCGCCAGTCTGTGGTGTCAGAGTCGAGCCGAGACGAAGTGTTAGTGTATGACGGCCTTTCTAGCGGTAACTTCTCAGAAAAGAAAAGGAGAAAGCGCGTTAAAAAGCGGCTAGCATGGGGTTCGGCGGTGGAAGGAGGGGGCTCTACGTCTTGCTTATTCCTCGTTTAAAAGGAAAAGTCCCCAGATTAGGACCATCGCGTGCCCGACTGAAATGTGAAATGGAGCCCTAAGCTCGTTAGAGGATTTAAGAACTGGATTTGCTCATGGTAATTTTGTTTAGGGTTGCTCATTTAGGTTTGAGACAGTTTGCTTGTGTAATCGCCGTGAACAGAAGTTATTTTAGTAACTAGTTTGGGGCTTTCTTTTTTTTAGTGTTTAGGTACGGCGTGTTACCGAAGAGTGATGGCATGGTGAAAGGCTTTTAGTGAAAAGTCGGCTATTTATTGGTAACGGCAGTTCGAGCGTTTTGAACACGCTGCCATGGAGCGTAGAGGCACAGGCAGCGTTTGATTGAGTTAGAGGCCTTCGCGTTGATTTCTGAGTTGACGGCAACCAGCCCAGCGAAGCTTTTTGTTTGGCTATGAACGCATCGGAAAGGGCAATGAGAGGTTGCCTCTCCCAAACAATAGGGTAATGGCAATGATCAGTCGCATTCTTCAGTAATAGACTGAAACAGTCGCAACGGGAGGCGTTCACAGTTGAATTAGAAAAATTAATTGTTCGTATTGAAGGCGCGCTGAACGAGGCTGCTTGTGCTCTTTCGCGTCTCGGATGATCACTAGTTTGCGTGATTGTAACTCTTTGTGGCAATGTGAAGTTTTTCTCTTATGGTTGAGATTTTTTGTTGTTTTTGTTGTAGTGTAACTCCAGTAGTCTCTGTGAATTGAATGACTGTACAGGAGTGTGCATCACACGTTAAAGTGTTATGCGTGATGTTTAAGTGGGTCGAACAGACTAAGAGTTCCAGCGTGATGTGAAAATGTCTTGTTTGTTTTGCATTTCTTGTTGAGTTGCTTATTACAATACGAGCTCGCCTATAACTGGTAGAACTGCCTTTAGGTGTATTAGATTTGTTGTGTAGAAATAGTTTTGTAGATTAAATAAGGTAGCGTTTGTTCAGTTAGTTTGTCATACTTTTTTTGGTGCGATCCGCTGAGGCCAAGATATTGCCACGTTCCATTTCCCACGTTTTTGTTATCGTCCCAAAACACCACACGATTCTCAGCGCAAACCGCGCCTGCAGTTTTCTAGTAGGTTCCGGACTGTAGTAGATCATTTCGATAAGATCACGCCCACTGTGCGAACGGTACAGATTGTTCTGGAAGCTACGCCACCGCCAGCGATAACGCTAGAACATTCGACGGCAAGAGTATAAATGCCGACGCGCTTCGCCGCTTGTCAGTAGTTGATCGAAGGCCGACGCTCCGTTCGCCGCTATCAGTCCGAGACTGCTATCTGTGCGAGACTGCTGCTGTAATTGGACTTTCCGTTTACCGGGCACAGGTTCGCCCAAATAAACAATTAAATCCCAGCACGAAGTCTCCTGTCTTCACGTCACGACCCCGTGACATCTGGTGCAGGTGCTGCTTCGTTCATGTACCGGACGCCCCCGTCAAGCCGTGAACCCAGCTCACGTCGCGGAGAAGACACCGACGCCAACCAGGAGCAGCAAACAAGCCGCCGACAGCAAGGGCTACCACCGGAGTACGGGCTTCTAGAAGACAAGGCACGGAAGACCAAGGCCATGACCGCGACTGCAGCGACAATGACAACCGCCGCATCCCAGCCCACGATGGTCATGCATCAACCCAGGGAACCACCAATTTTCCATGGGTCATCGTTCGAAGACCCGGAGTCCTGGCTAGAAACATACGACCGTGTGGCCGCCCTCAACCACTGGGACAACAAAGAAAAGCTCTGTCGTGTGTACTTCTACCTGCAAGACACAGCAAGGACCTGGCTAGAGAATCGTGAGTCCACGCTCCGAACGTGGGATGTCTTCTGCGGCACATTTCTGCAAACGTTCGCGAGCGTCGCTCGCAAAGAAAGGGCCGCTGCTCAACTAGAGACCCGGGTACAGCTACCAAATGAGAAGGTTGGAATTTTCACAGAGGAGATGACCCGCCTATTTCGTCACGCTGACCCAGACATGCCTGAGGAGAAGAAAGTTCGTTTCCTCATGCGAGGGGTCAAACAGGAGCTCTTCGCGGGACTAATGAGGAATCCACCGAACACCGTCCAAGAATTTGTATCCGAGGCGACCACCATCGAAAAAACCCTTGACATGCGCACCAGACAGTATAATCGTCGCCTGACTCCAGAATGCGCTGCTGCTCAAACCAGTGACTCCGAAAACCTGCGTGAAACGATCCGAGCGATCGTGCGGGAAGAGCTGCGCAAACTGTTGCCTTCGGCGCAGCCTGAAGTGGATTCGATCACCGACATTGTGCGAGAAGAAGTTCGGCAATCACTTCGAATTCCCCAAACACCGCTGCCCGAGCCAGAAACTATGAGCTACGCCGCTGCAGTGCGCCACAACGCTCCTCCCCGTCCACACCAAAACGGCGCTCCGTCGCACTTCCGTCGACAGACGCCACCGCCGCCACCACCCCCACCGACGACCTACCGTTCACCAGCGGGCCAGCGCAGTGCGCCGAGGAAAACCGACGTTTGGCGCACCTCTGACCACCGCCCACTGTGCTACCACTGCGGCGAGGCCGGACACACATACCGCCGTTGCCAGTACCGACAGATGGGACTGCGTGGCTTCGCCGTCAATGCACCGCGTCCACAGCCAGGAGAACGACCACGCGACATCGCCGACTACCTGACAGGAACTCGGTGGACACCACGAAGCCCTTCGCGTTCACCGTCGCCCAGCCGCCGCACGTCACCGCACCACCGGCAGTACTCTGGCCCAACGCGGGGCCGGTCTCCTAGCCCGTATTCGGGAAACTAAGGACAGCAACCGGTGGAGGTGCGGTTGCTGTGCGACGAACTACCGAAGATCCTCCGACGACGACGACGCCGCGACGGAGCTTTCCGAACACAACGCCAACCAGGCAAAGTCCTGACGACGAAAGCTCATTTACCGAAGGTGGCCTGACGACGCAGCATGGAAGCAGCGGAACAAGCCGACGCAGCCGTGACCCGACGCCACGCCCTAACTGTAATGCGAGACGGCGAACTAGCGACCTCGACGTTCTTATCGACGGCCACAGTGTGACCGCTCTCGTCGATACTGGAGCCGACTATTCTGTCATCAGTGGGTCGTTCGCCGCGAAGTTAAAGAAAATTAGGACAGCTTGGAAAGGCCCTGAAATCCGCACAGCCGGAGGTCATCTCGTAACGCCTGCAGGAATCTGCACAGCGAGAGTCACCATTAACGGCCATATTTATCCTACAGACTTCGTAGTCTTACAGCGTTGCTCGAGAGATGTCATCCTTGGCATGGACTTCTTATGCCTCCATGGTGCTGTCATCAACCTAAAAACAAAGTCGATAACGTTATCCACAAAAGAAGCACTACCGCCGCGCACGCCGTCAGGACACCATGCCTTGAATGTGCTGGAAGAACAAGTCACCATTCCGCCTCGCTCAAGCGTCATTATTTCAGTCGGTGCTCCTAAATCACCTGACTTGGAAGGCGTCGTTGAAGGCAGTCAGCATCTGTTGGTCACCCGAAATATTGGCGTCGCAAGAGGAATCGCAGAGCTGCGGGAAGGCAAAGCAACGGTTACGCTCACGAATTTCAGCAATGAGTACAGACATGTGAACAAAGGAACAACGGTCGCATACATTGAAGAAATTGTCGAAGCCACCAGTGCTTTCGCCCTCGCCGATTCTGCGGAACCTGCTCAGAGGAACCAAGCCCCTCCCATAACCTTCGATGTCAATCCCAGACTTCCGAACGATAAGCATGAACAGCTCAAGGCCCTGCTCCTGCAATACGAAGATTGCTTTTCGTCGTCCTCGAAAATTCGGCAGACCCCAATCACGAAACGTCGCATCATAACCGAAGAAAATGCCAGATCACTCCGTCAGAGTCCGTACAGGGTTTCGACGCGAGAACGTGAAGCCATGAAGAGACAAGTTGATGAAATGCTGCGGGATGACATTATCCAGCCGTCCAAGAGTCATGGGCATCCCCCGTGGTGTTAGTGAAGAAAAAGGATGGGACCCTACGTTTCTGCGTCGATTATCGCCGCCTGAACAAAATCACAAGAAAGGACGTGTATCCTCTCCCGCGAATAGACGACGCACTTGATCGGCTCCATAACGCCAAGTACTTTTCGTCAATGGACCTCAAGACTGGCTATTGGCAAATCGAAGTCGACGAAAGAGACCGAGAGAAGACGGCGTTTATAACACCGGGCGGCCTCTTCGAGTTTAAGGTGATGCCCTTCGGCCTTTGCTCAGCGCCTGCAACTTTTCAACGCGTTATGGATACAGTACTGGCAGGAATGACGTGGCAGACTTGCCTTGTGTACTTGGACGACGTCGTCGTGTTCTCCTCGAGTTTCGACGAGCATCTTCGGCGCCTTGAAGCTGTACTTCAAGCCATCAAGGCTTCCGGACTCACACTGAAGCCAGAAAAGTGCAGCTTTGCGTATGAGGAGCTCTTGTTTCTAGGGCACGTTATCAGCAAGTCTGGAGTTCGTCCCGATCCACGGAAAACAGCCGCCATCGCCGACTTCCCGCCGCCCACTGACAAGAAAGCCGTGCGCCGATTTCTGGGCCTGTGTGCCTATTATAGGCGGTTCGTGAAAAACTTCGCCCGCATTGCCGATCCTCTCACTAACCTTACCAAGGCCGACGTGGAGTTTAAGTGGGAAACGCCGCAGGAACACGCTTTCCAGGAGCTTGAACATCGCCTCCAGACGCCTCCGTTACTTGCCCATTTCGACGAATTCGCTGAGACAGAAATACATACTGACGCAAGCAGCCTAGGTCTTGGCGCCGTTCTTGTGCAGAGGGCTGACGGACTTGAAAGGGTTATTAGTTACGCCAGCCGATCGCTATCGAAAGCAGAAGCAAATTATTCACAACAGAAAAGGAGTGCCTCGCCATCATCTGGGCTACGTCGAAATTTCGCCCCTACCTCTACGGCAGGCCCTTCAAAGTTGTGAGCGATCACCACGCATTGTGTTGGCTAGCCACCTTGAAGGACCCTTCAGGTCGCCTCGCACGATGGAGCCTGAGACTTCAAGAATATGACATTACTGTCATTTACAAGTCCGGCAAAAAACACTCCGACGCCGACTGTCTCTCTCGTGCGCCTGTCGACCAACCGCTACCCGACGACCTGGATGACGACTACTTCTTAGGAACGATAACTACCGACGACTTCGCTGAACGACAGAGGGCCGACCCGAAACTTAAGGCCCTAATAGAATACCTCGAAGGCCGCACCGCCGAAGTCCCGAAGGTATTCAAGCGCGCACTTGCGTCGTTCTTTCTACGAAACGGTCTTCTACAAAAGAAAAACTTTTCACCGCTTCGAGCTAAGTACCTCCTTGTGGTGCCTTCAGCTCTGCGACCAGAACTTCTGCAGGCCCTGCACGACGATCCGACGGCAGGGCACCTCGGTGTTTCTCGCACGCTCGCGAGGATACAAGAAAGGTACTACTGGCCACGTCTTACCACCGACGTCACTCGTTATGTGAGAACATGCCGGGACTGTCAGCGACGCAAGACACCGCCGACAAGGCCAGCGGGACTTCTGCAGCCAATTGATCCACCTTGCCGACCTTTCCAGCAGATTGGTATGGACCTACTGGGGCCGTTCCCGACGTCGGCTTTCGGAAACAAGTGGATCTTGGTAGCTACCGACTACCTCACCCGCTACGCCGAAACAAAAGCTCTGCCAAAAGGCAGTGCATCCGAGGTAGCTAAGTTCTTCGTCGAAAATATCGTCCTACGTCACGGCGCCCCGGAGGTCCTTATCACCGACAGAGGAACGGCATACACTGCCGACTTAACTCAAGCGATCTTGGCATACAGCCAAACAAACCACCGCCGGACGACAGCGTACCACCCACAGACCAACGGCCTCACCGAGCGGCTTAACAAGACGATCGGCGACATGCTGTCAATGTACGTCAATGTTGAACACAAGACGTGGGACGCCATTCTTCCGTATGTGACCTTCGCATACAACACGGCGGTGCAGGAGACGACGCAGATATCTCCATACAAATTGGTCTACGGAAGGAGCCCGGCAACGACGCTCGATGCCATGTTACCCAACGTCACCGACGAAGAAAACCTCGATGTGAGCGAGTACCTTCAACGCGCCGAAGAAGCCCGACAACTTGCGCGTCTCCGTATCAAGAATCAACAGACGGCCGACAGCCACCGTTACAACCTTCGACGACGCTTCGTGGAATACCAGCCCGGTGAACGTGTTTGGGTGTGGACGCCGATACGCCGACGTGGACTAAGTGAAAAGCTTCTGCGACGGTACTTCGGACCGTACAGGGTGGTTCGACGTCTCGGCCCACTTGATTACGAGGTTGTCCCCGACGGCATCACGAACTCTCAACGACGCCGATAGCGACCTGAAGTCGTCCATGTCGCGCGCCTCAAGCCGTTTTATGTGCGTTAACTAACTGAACCAGTGGTTTTTTTGTATTATTGTTGTATCGGAATTTATTCATTGTACTTTCTTGCATTATTATTGTACTTTCATCTTTAGTTAAAGCATCGGGACGATGCCTTTTTTTCATAGGGGGGCAATGCCACGTTCCATTTCCCAAGTTTTTGTTATCGTCCCAAAACACCACACGATTCTCAGCGCAAACCGCGCCTGCAGTTTTCTAGTAGGTTCCGGACTGTAGTAGATCATTTCGATAAGATCACGCCCACTGTGCGAACGGTACAGATTGTTCTGGAAGCTACGCCACCGCCAGCGATAACGCTAGAACATTCGACGGCAAGAGTATAAATGCCGACGCGCTTCGCCGCTTGTCAGTAGTTGATCGAAGGCCGACGCTCCGTTCGCCGCTATCAGTCCGAGACTGCTATCTGTGCGAGACTGCTGCTGTAATTGGACTTTCCGTTTACCGGGCACAGGTTCGCCCAAATAAACAATTAAATCCCAGCACGAAGTCTTCTGTCTTCACGTCACGATCCCGTGACAATAAACTTATAGCGCTAGGTCCGTCGCTTTCTTTGAGTGTGTTATGCGGGGTCTGGAGGCTGCATGAAGCGGGTCTCCCGTGTTGGGACAATGACCATGTGGTGTTGTGAGTTTAAAAGACAATATGCCGCCGGACTATGCACGGTGCGTGTGCCCTGTGACAAGCTATCGCGAACTGACTGACGCTGTGGACTTAACATTCTGATAGCGTTATTCAGTGTTGTGCGTTACGAGAGTGTTTTCCTTTGAGGACTCTTTGAGGGCATTATGTATATGTGTTGCTGTGTCTATTTCGCCGAAGGACGCAAAAGTTCTCCTGATGAGATTGAAGTGAAAATCGGTTCACGCATGTGCGCGCACAGAGAGTGATTTTTTTGAGCGATTTTTTGTTTGTTTTTGTATCGCGTTACTGGACATAGAGTATCCAGTAACACTCTTGAGGGGGAAGGAGTTAGTATGAGGCACCAATTACCGGCGTGTTGCGTGTAGCGCAAATAATGCGGCTGATACAGAGCGCGTAGCCAGCTGCCGTCCCGTCAACTAACGAAGCTCATCTGTTCCGCGAAGGCGAACGCGGAAGATTCGAGCACGGGAAAGAAAGGAGACTTCTTCGTTCGCACGGTTCACGAGCGGAGCCATCAAGGTCGCCCCCGTTCGGGATTAGAAGGAGAAGGCTTACTCGGAAAAGCATCTGGCAAGAGGCAGGTCAGGCGCCACCATCTGAGTTTAAGCCATTGTTGGCATGCACGCGTGCCATGGAGAATGACACGGGGACGCGACCACTTGGCTGACCGAGACATAGTGGCGGCAGGGAGACGAGCATAACCTCCCCCTCTGTACGTCATTACCGAGTGCTGCTAGTATGTCGGGGCGCCTCGCTGTCGTACGCACACCTGGTAAGCGCACAGAGCACAACAGTGTACTCACCGCTCTTAAGGACGCTTCTAAGAAGCAACATTTAATGAGAGAGCTGACGGGGCTCGAGCGTGAGAAATTCCGCCGACGGAAGTCGGCCGACGAAGGCAGCACGGCCTGGCATGGGAGAGAGGGTCACACACGGAAAACCTGTCCCTTTGCGTGTTGTATTTGGTAACAGGGTTTTTACCAATGTAATGTCTATTATGAAAGTGTTTCTGCAATCGGTTGAGGCAATGCGAGGCCACACGTGTGATTTGCTTGTGTGAAGAACCTTTGTTCAACCGAGGGTTGAAAAGAGGATGTCTGAATCTGAAAAAAACGAGCGGATGTTCGAGCTTGGACTCGGGCAGTAGCCCAAGGCTGCAATAAAGCGTCTCTTCACATGACTACGGCTCTTCCTTCGCGCTGCCACCGTGCACTCGAGTCGTCGAGGGGACCCATTCCGAGCCTCAAACATCTTCCCTCCTTAGCTAGTGTTGAAGCTAGTTGAGGAGGAGGAAATTAACTCACGGGATAATGCCGGCGGTGGTACTCTATCAATCGCTCATAAACACAAAAAAGTACTAAGATTGTACAAGAATAACTCAAGCGCGAGTACGTCATAGAGAGGTCATTCTTTTCCGAGAGTGACTTTTCAGTGGCCGGACCAAAAATACGAATAGCAGACTGCGAATTATTTAAGAATTCGAGTCATACAAGAATCATTAGAGATATATTTATAATCGCCACTGCACACTCCCTGACCTCACAACCATTTTGACGCATGCATGCGCAAGAACACACATGGTTGTACGCTGTGGTGAAACGGTCTCGAACTTCAAGAATCTAATATGTATTTAACGACAGTAGTGCAGGCAGCTAACAAAACGGGTTTATTTAGTCATCACACGCCAAAATAGACATCGATTTGTATGCTACGCTTAACATGTCCATCCCGATGCTCCGAAATATGCACATAAGTAAGAAAATGTAACGTACGAGCTCAAGAAAGTTGAATAGCATGTTCGTTTTGTCTTAGTAACACAATGACACATAGTGGTTGATCTTGCCGAAGCCACTTCAGCACTATACCAAAAAACATACAAACAGAGGAGCTAATACCAGCCATGTAAAGCTTAAGACAACGAAATTGATCGATCTTAAAATGACCCTAAAGAGCAAAACGATCTTTCGTAAATTAGTAAAGTACAATTTTACAATTTTGAAGACACCACTCTCACCACGACACGATGCTTTGTAAACGACAAAATGTGTGAAAAGAAAATGCCAGTAAAGATGCCTTCTTGAGATTCCTGTACTAAACACCACGACGTCAAAAATTATGAAAACGTCTACTGCGTCCTAAGTAGCTTCGAATCAATAAAATTGCACTTCATGGTCATCTGTGAGTACCATAAAGCTATACGATATGAAGTTTCAGAAGATTTAACCTAGCCAATGTCACAAAAATATACATAATACATTTTGAAATTTGTTACGTCACGAGTGCAGATTTCTGTGCCAAATTTGAAATGAAGCTTCCACCTCAATTTTCTCCGCTAACAATGAACTTATGACAGTGAAACTTATTGCATTGAAATTATTCGAGTGTATTTTATGAATCCAAGCTAAGTCATTGTTGCTCTTTAGCTAACACCAAACATGTAATCCGGATCCGCTCGTGATTGCTCGCCTCTTCGTGTAGCCGTTCCATGGGTCACGTAGACGGAGTCCAATAGCCGTTGATGGTCACGTAATATTAAATATTGGTTGAATGCACCGTTATGACTAACGTGTGCGGAGCGCTAAACGAAATGACGTGGGTGCGAATAAACAAACAGGCGTTCGTCGTTTTTTTTTGTGTCATCCGTGTCATAAACTTAGCGTTTCCCACCGCCTCAATTACAGTAACGGTCTCAATCCATAGCGCTGTTTCCGCGTGTCGCGGTTCGCAGGCTTGGCGCTATTTGAAGATAAATTATGAAATTGACAAAGACTTGCAATCTAATACGAGGAAAGGCTATCCGCAGTTTTGAGCATCTTGCAACGGCTTCTTTGCCACTGGAGCAATGGTTACGGTACAAAGCTACTGCCGCGAAGGGAACAGGTTCGATGCCTGCTGCAGCGGTTGCCTTTTAATGAATGCGAAACAGTAAAGACCCATGATCTGTGCGATGTCAGTGCACGTAAAGAACACCAGGTTGTCAAAATTTCCGGGGCTGTCAACTACAGCGTCTCTCATAATCTTATCGTGCTTGTGGGAAGCAAAATCCCAGATATTGTTATTTAGGATTGTAAAACGACCTCATCGCAAACAAGACACTTCGCAACTTAGACGGTGACTCTGTCGCCATCCTCACAACAGGAATTATTTGCATTTGAGTGTCGTGGCTTATCCTAGAGCATTGCAATAGGGTTTCGGTTATTCTCATCCCTAAAGCGGTCCGGAGTTCCAGAATTAGCAACTTGCGACTCATTTGATTGACATCTTGTATAGGAAAGGTCACCGAGCATGTCATCAACGATCAGATATCAAAGCACGTAAAGACTATTAACTTGTTCCCGTTCAATATGATAGGTTTTAGATCACACCTATCTACTCAGGACGTCATGAAAATGCTGAAGGATCACATCATAGATCAGGAAACGGAAGATGTTAGAGCCATTCTCGGACTCGATCTTGAAAAGGTCTTTGACAATGTCCCGCACTCTCACATGCTTGCCGCTATCTCTTCCCTCAACTCAGGAGTTAACTTTCACAAGTTGGCCAGCTTGTTCCTCAGGAATAGGAAAACCACTACCCAGCTGGGGATCTCAAGTCTAAGTCCTATGATCAAAGTTCCTTCGCTACTCTGCAGGGCTCAGTCGTCTTCCCACTACTGTTTAAGAACGTAATAGTCGGCCTTGCTGCCAAGTTCTCAAATCAAGGAGGCACCAATTTCGCCATCTACGTAGCCGACATGCCCACATGGAGTGTCCGTGGCTGGGAGGGCTGAAGGAGAGCTCTGTTAAAGAGGCCATCGACGGTGTTGAAGTTCATAAAGAAAATTGGCCTCAAGCTCTCGCTGTAAATGTCCGAACTTCTCTTATGTCAACCCACGAGAAGAGACTAAAACTGAAAAACTGGAATCCACTGGCCGACATCGACATTAGGCTGCACACAGCATGGGGGCAGCGTAATCCAAGGGTGGACTTCATACGCGTTTAGGGCATGATCTTTGAGGATAATGGACAGAACGGCCATACGATCGACCGTCTGACTCCAAGGTGGAAACGGTCCCCTAACTAATCTCACGCATTTCCAACAGTCGGGGTGACCTTCGAGAGGACCATCTCGTCAGACTGTTACAACGATTCTTGATGAGTCACACAAGCTATGTTGCATCCATGCACAGGTGGATACTCCATGAGAGAGATAAATTAAACGTACTCACAAGAAAAATCACCAAAAAGGTCGTGGCTTCTCTATCATTACAAGCTGAGAGCATTATGAAACTTGGAGTCCGTAACACACTTGAAGAAGTCAACGAGGCTCAACAAAGGGCATAGGTTGCCAGGCTTTGTGTCACATCTGCGGGAAGAAAAACTGTGGTTGACACTGGACTTAACGTTCTGACGCTCGAAGTGCAAAATCCGTCACTTGATCATTATATACGCTCTCGAATCAAACTGTGTCCCCTTCCACGAAATATGCATCCACAGTACAACGTGGGCAGTCGTGTCGCTCGAGCATCCTCTCTTTAAGCTCACACCCACTTGTCAGTTTTATCTTTTGTCGATGCCGCTCAGTGCAGCGTTTCCGCTCACTCCGCAGTAGTATGCGTAGATACTAAGGGTTCGATTTAATCCTCAGCATAGCTTCGAACCACTTCTTTTCACAAAGTAGAGCCGATGGCTTTTGCACTAGCTCTCTCTGATCCACAAAGAACTGATATGAACTATAAATCTACTGCTGGGGCCTTAACTTCTGGTTCCGAGTGTAAGGACGTGTTTAGAACTATCGCCCAAAATGAACTCACTCACCACACTATTATTTGGTTCCCTTGCCCACCTTGGCTCGAAGGTCGGGGGCCTGCCCAATGTCAATGAGCTAACACACTCCAAGGCACGAGGCTTCACTTATCGCGCCGAGACTTGCGCGGCTCAGACAGGGAAATCAGCCCACAGCCTTGGTTAAAGGACATTTTGACTACCCTTAATGAGATCCCAAAGCACGATCATTTAGGTCATAGGTCCTTTCTACTGCTGACGAAAAGTTTTCTAGGCCATAGACATCTCCCTTCGCACGCTTCACACGGGAACATACTCCAGCTTCGTAACCTAAAGCCATTACTCCGACACTTCAGAACTTTGTCCGGACTGCCACGGTAGCAGTGATTTTATCCACATGCTCTGCAGGTCGTCCTTTTTACAAGGAAAATATGAAAAATTTTCTTAATATGCCTTTCATTTAATTCTCAAGAGCCCGATCCTCATACAATGACTCAAGACTGTCCAGAAGGTCCACAATACGGTGGTGAGGCTAGGCCTCCCCGTCCTTATACGTGGGAGCGGCGTGCGATCCTACCCTTATAAAACTAGGATGGAATCCTTTATAACCCAAATGATGTTTTTCATTTAAGATGACTGTTAGCCGGGCATGCTGGTTTACTTGTTGGGATACTTCAAAGACTGCTGGCGAATGGCATGTCACAATCAGAGTGGAAATGGTTACCGTGGCTACCGGGAGTGGCTAGGCTGTCAGAGAGCGTCACAGAAGCCTTGTGGAACCTGGCATGTCAAGGCTTACCCAACAATAAAAGACACACAAGCATGTAAGGAAAAGTCACGGTCCTAGGCGATCTAACATTTCCCGACCATCTTGAAAGGCTTCTTCTACACGGGCCCAAGTTCTGTGTCGAAGTGGTTCTCTCCCGTTCCAAGAAGGTGGCCAGCTTTGTGGCAAGCCGAGAGAAGGACGAAGAAAAAAACTAAGGTGCAGTACTCAGATTGTGTGAAAGTGTTTTCGTCTAGCAATTTAAGACCCCACATAGCAAAGAAACTTGGACCTATGATTAAGTTTCTGTCCGATAGCGGTACTCATATCGTGTTTTCGGATAAGGAGGGTTCGTTTTTTCTATTTTCCCGGATAAGCCATATATGGAGAAGGCCCAGGCCGCTATGGATAAGTATTTCCGGAAAGTTGATGAAGAGGTCAGCCTTGTGAAACATCGGGCTGTGAGGAAGTTAGCTTACTTGAACATAAGCAAGTTATCTTGAGCGGTAAAGGGCAAAAAGGGCTTGTTGCTCAAAGTGTTTTTTACAGTAAGAACACAAAAGGCAAACCTTCCGTTCCAAACAATTGTCTCCGAAAGGGGTACTTGGCTGCGCCTAGTGTCCAGTTTTTGTACAAAAACAGTTGGAAGTGTGTCATAATATGTGCTGCGCGGACGCGAAACAGAAACTAAAAAAACGACAATAGTGTGCCGTGCGGTGGCGAAGAGGATGTGATGTGTGCGCGTGTATGTGCCGTGCGGTGCCGACGAGGAAGACGACAGCTCGTGAGGCGCGGGCTCGAGGGGGCGTGACCCGTGCCTTCAGCAGTGCGCGAGGTACGTCGTTCGAGGCAGGACTACCTCGTTGGGGTCTGGCCCATAGGTACGACCCAGGCCACGTCGCGACACTCGTACCAGCCAAGTGGACAGCTCAGCCTCCGCTAGACGACCGGTCTAGGAGAGCTGGCGCCAGGTTCCTGAACCTGTCCTTGTCCCGCTGGTCGTGGAGAGCTGGCGCCGGGTGCCTGAACCTGCCCTTGCGCCGCTGTTCCAGGAGGGCTGGCGTGGGTTTCCGAGGCGGACTGCAGGTGCTCAAGGGCACAACTCCCTGCCGCCGGAACACGTGTGTCGTCGGCTCCAGTTCGTCGACAGTGGCGCTGAGCCACTGGAGTTCGACGCGGCGACCCTGCGTCTCCCGACTTCGTCACTGCAGGTGACGACGCCGCACAACGTCGACTTCGCCACTGAATGGTGCCGACGGGGCATCAACGACGGCCCAGGCTACTACCCCGACGACATGAACTGTAGGCCGAACGTTCTACTTATTCATTTAGTTTAGCCGCGTGTTTTTGTTAGGAACTTCGTAATGTGTGGGTTGTCCATGTGTGAAGGGTACAATAGAAGTTTGACGTGTGTTTGTGCACTGGCGTGCTGTCTGATTCTTTCTGGAGCGGTCCTGCCCCAATAACATCACAAACTCGCGAGCCTGCCAGGATCCGCTCGTTAAACCAGTGAAAGAAGACAGTTTCGCTCGAGGCAGACACACGTTCAGACTGCACCATGGACTTGGAAAAACTCGCCGCTATAGGGCTCCAACTAGGGTTCTCGGGTGCAGAGCTAAACAAGTGGATTGAGGCCCAACAGGCTAAGCTAAGGGATGAGAGAGCTGCAGAGCGAGAGGCAGCCAAAGAAGCTGACGAGAGGCAGCGTGAAATTCTGCAGCTTAAGCTAAAGCTTCAGGAAGAAGCTCAGAATATGCCTGTAGCAGCTAATGACGCTTTGACTGCGCCCAGCACCTCCTCACCCCTCAATCCGCAGAAGTTACTGCCTGTATTTGACGAGAAACGCGATGATCTGCACGCGTATCTGCAGCGATTCGAGCGCGTAGCCACAGGACAGGATTGGCCGCAAGAAAAATGGGGTCTCGCTGTTAGCATGTGCCTAACGGGTGACGCGTTAACCGTGATAGGCCGAATGACTGCCGCTTATTCGCTGGACTACCAAAATGTAAAGAAAGCTCTACTGCAGAGATTTCAGTTTACGGCTCAAGGCTACCAAGATAAGTTTCGGAAAGCTCGAGCAGCAGATGGTGAAACTGGACGACAGTTAGCAGCAAGAATTACCAGTTATTTCGACCATTGGATAGACATGGCAAACGTATCCCAAACCTATGAAGGTCTAAGGGATCACGTAATCTCTGAGCAATTCTTGCGTTGTTGCCATCCAAAGCTGGTTGTTTTCTTAAAAGAGCGAGAGTGCAAGTCACTAGATGAACTCGCTAATTTGACGGATCGCTTCCTTGAGGCGCAGAATTTGACTAATATAGGAAAATGTCCTGACCCCGCGAAAGAGTCCAGTGGAAAGCCTACCGAAGCGTCGCGGAAACCCCAACTCAAGTGTATCCTGTGTCATCGTTTCGGACATTTGGCTCCTGACTGCCGCAATCCACCTAAGCAGATGCTGAAATGCAAGTTGTGCGGTAAAACGGGACATGTCACAGAAACTTGCCGAAACCAGCATGGGGACAACAAACCGAGTTCTTCGTGCGCATTTAGCGAACCTGACTCTGCCTGGGCTGGTGCTAGAAAAACAGCCAAGCGTCCAGGAGGGAAGATTCCTTGCTCAAGTCACCACGACGACAAGAACGTGCAGGGTACAATACGTTTCCTGGCCGACGGGATGCCAGTGGTCGAAGGTCTGCTGCTAGGAAGAGAGGTTCGAGTCTTACGCGATACGGGGTGCAACACGGCAATCGTCCGACGGGAGCTCGTTCCTGATGTGTGCCTGACAGGCAAGAAAATCAGTGTCGTTCTCCTAGACAGGTCAACTAGCCATCTCCCGGAAGCTATTGTACAAGTCAACACGCCGTACTTCACAGGGATGCTGAAAGTGGCTTGTATGGATCAACCCCTCTATGACCTTGTGCTGGGAAATCTTCCAGGCGTCAGAGGACCATACGATCCAGATTCTGACTGGAAGCAGGCGACTCATACCCAGGTGGATGAGTTACCTGCGCAAGCACACCCGACCAAGTCACCTGTCACCTCAAGATCTGCTTCTTCAAGCGTGGCAAAAACCAAAGCCAATCAACAAGGTCAAGAAAATATCAGGCCTTTGTACGTGTCAACAACGCTCTTACCTGACGTTACCAGAGCCCAACTCGTCGAGGAACAGCGAAATGACCCGACACTCAAAGCTGTCTTTGCTAAAGTGAATAAAGAGTTCAAATCGGGAAAGGGCCACTGTTACGATTTCATCGAAGATAAAGGATTGCTTTATCGACGCTACCGCCTTGCCACTGGCAGGACGTTTAAACAGCTGGTCACTCCGAAAGCGTTCCGGGTAGGCATACTGGACATTGCTCATGGCAGTATCATGGCGGGACACCAAGGCATCAAAAGAACTACTGATCGTGTCCTAGAAGAATTTTATTGGCCTGACCTGAACGGAGACGTAAAGCGCTTTGTCAAGTCTTGCGACAAGTGCCAGAGAACTACCCCTAAAGGAAAAGTTGGAGTCGCACCACTAGGCAACATGCCTCTTATCCGGACACCTTTTGAAAGGGTCGCGGTTGATTTAATCGGCCCATTTTCACCAAGATCGGACCGTGGGAACCGATATGTTCTGACACTTATCGATTTTGCGACTCGCTACCCTGACGCTGTAGCATTGCCCGCAATCGATGCAGTTCACATTGCGGAAGCACTCATCGAAATTTTTTCCCGCATCGGCTTGCCAAAGGAAATCGTCACCGACCAAGGGGCAAGTTTTACCTCAGAATCAATGAACGAGGTTAGCAGGCTTCTCTCCGTGAAGATGCTAAAGACAACCCCATATCATGCGATGGCGAACGGTCTCGTGAAGAAATTTAATGGCACCCTGAAGACAATGCTAAAGAGAATGTGCCAAGAGAGACCTCGATCTTGGGACAGGTACCTAGCTCCGCTACTCTTTGCATATAGGGAAGTTCCACAGACAAGCCTCGGGTTCTCTCCGTTTCAGCTCATTTACGGCCGCCACGTCCGAGGACCGCTAACCGTGCTGAGAGAACTGTGGACAAATGAGGGGCTAGACGCAGAAACGCGGACGACTTACACCTACGTCTTTGATTTGCGCAATCGCCTAGAGGAGACTTGCAAGATAGCCCATGAACAGCTGGAGAAGGCTCGTGTGAAGCAGAAAACCTATTATGACAGGAAAAGTCGCCCTAGAAAATTATGCCCAGGCAACAAGGTTTTAATTCTGCTCCAGACTGACTCCAACAAGCTGTTAATGCAGTGCAGTGCAGGGACCGTGCAGTGACCGTGCAGTGCAGTGACCATTCGTTCGCCCCGCGCCCTTGTAGTAGAATAGTTGCAAACAACTTTCTCGGAAAAGGGGGTGATGTCATAATATGTGCTGCGCGGACGCGAAACAGAAACTAAAAAAAACGACAATAGTGTGCCGTGCGGTGGCGAAGAGGATGTGATGTGTGCGCGTGTATGTGCCGTGCGGTGCCGACGAGGAAGACGACAGCTCGTGAGGCGCGGGCTCGAGGGGGCGTGACCCGTGCCTTCAGCAGTGCGCGAGGTACGTCGTTCGAGGCAGGACTACCTCGTTGGGGTCTGGCACATAGGTACGACCCAGGCCACGTCGCGACACTCGTACCAGCCAAGTGGACAGCTCAGCCTCCGCTAGACGACCGGTCTAGGAGAGCTGGCGCCAGGTTCCTGAACCTGTCCTTGTCCCGCTGGTCGTGGAGAGCTGGCGCCGGGTGCCTGAACCTGCCCTTGTGCCGCTGTTCCAGGAGGGCTGGCGTGGGTTTCCGAGGCGGACTGCAGGTGCTCAAGGGCACAACTCCCTGCCGCCGGAACACGTGTGTCGTCGGCTCCAGTTCGTCGACAGTGGCGCTGAGCCACTGGAGTTCGACGCGGCGACCCTGCGTCTCCCGACTTCGTCACTGCAGGTGACGACGCCGCACAACGTCGACTTCGCCACTGAATGGTGCCGACGGGGCATCAACGACGGCCCAGGCTACTACCCCGACGACCTGAACTGTAGGCCGAACGTTCTACTTATTCATTTAGTTTAGCCGCGTGTTTTTGTTAGGAACTTCGTAATGTGTGGGTTGTCCATGTGTGAAGGGTACAATAGAAGTTTGACGTCTGTTTGTGCACTGGCGTGCTGTCTGATTCTTTCTGGAGCGGTCCTGCCCCAATAACATCACAAAGTGCTCCATTTATTTGACCCATTTTTGATTTCCAACTCCATAGAATTCGTACACCACCTAAAGGGAGGTGGTGTAAGTGTATCTTATGCTTTGAGTATTGATGTCGTCAAGCTTTACGATTGCATTCCGCATGACCCTTTGCTACAAAGCGTAAAAATGCATAGCAAACAAAAATGATGAAGTGGCTTTTTGTAATGCCGGTGGTGTGTCCGTAGAAAGTTTTATGGGAAGATTGGCAATGTATCTGAGTTGTGGTGTGGAACGACAAAGTGTACGTCCGGAATGGTGGAATTTGCATTGACTCTAGTGTCGCCTCAATCTTGTGCAATTTTTTTTAGCGAACTCGACACAGCTATAGATCAGGAGCTAGTAGGCGTGGATATGAAGTGTGTTCAGATGCGTAGATGACAAGCTTTTTTTGGTAAAAAAATGATCTGGGTATGAGCACGTAAGTGAATGTTTTGAAATTTGTTAAGAAAAATGGGTGTGGCCTACAATTTACTATGAGGTGCCAAAAGAACGATGCATTCAGTTTTTGGACCCAGAAATTAGGCCGTCACGCTTTTAAACGTGTTAGATGTTTCACCCTAGATCGGAAAAATCTTTGCTAAGCTGTCAATTGGCCTACTCAAAGACAGTAAAAAAATGGGATCGCCACTTTCATGCATCAAAGCCACCCTCTCAAGAAATCGGGGGTACACTCAATGAATGAGAGCGTTTCCGCGCAGATCAAGCGCTTGCGAGGAGCTGGTTTCCGAGATGGCTGTATCCTATTGGCCTGTGAAAAGAATCGTCGGTAAGTGACAAAAAGAATGGTCGGTACTCTCGAAGGGGTCAGACAAGTTGAGGGTGAAAAATAGGAGATGGTGGTCATAACTTATCTGCACAATAATTCACATCGGTTTGAAAAAGTTGCATAAAAGGTATGGCCTGCGCTTTAATTTTTTCAGGTGAAAACATATTGTTGAAGCTTTACCCAGCAGTAGATAGCCAAAAAGAAAGGAACGAGAGAAACACATGAATGTAGCGTAAAGCATGACAGGAGGTACGTTGAGTGCAAAAAATATTTTCCGTTCAGAACTCCTTTCACATGCGGAAAGAAATAAGTCGGTCAAGCAGGTCGTTCCCTGAATGTGTGCCTTTGTGAACAAGAGAGTTCACTAAAGGGGGCCTCATACTCGCACTTGCCGATGCACTGCAAGGAGTGCACTTGCCAAAAGAAATTTTCATACACACGAATAATTGACTGTCACAAGAAGCGCACAATAAGAGCAATAATGAAAGCGTAAAGAATTAAGAAAGGAGGTGACAACAGCGTCTGTTCTGCTAACAGATGCACAGTTAGCTGTTTTGGATGTAACATAGCTCAGTGCAATATCTTTTTACGATTTATTTTCTTAGCTTTTTTAGAGGGGTGGGGGGCTTGACACCTGTTTTTCCCGGTTGTGTGCCATCGATTATGGGAGCAATTTTTTCGATATATTATGTTGTTGATTACAACACATGTAGATTAAGATGATGTACATGTATGCATATATAGCTGTTCATTTTGAAATAAAAATTTTCAATTGTTAGTTAGCACTCGCCCTGTGTCTTTTCTGAGTGTTTGTACTTTTTGACGCTTTTTTCATCATGAAAGTTTTTCATCCATCTATCAACCGTTCATTGGTCACATCTTAAGAGGTTATTGACAAACCAAAAGCACAACGCTTTTAGGAGCATGCAAGTTAGAACCAAGCTCATTAGTTTCTATGACCGTGTTAGTTAGAATTGTGCAAATTAAGATTATGCCGTTTACTATCTTTCAATCAAGACCTCGCTAATTATACCGCTTCATTCGCAGAGCGCACTCGGCGAATAAAAAAGACTTGCAAGAATAAATTTGGAAACCAATAAAGGTAAGTATGTACCCGCATGAAAGTCTGCATGAAAGTCTGAACAGTGAGGTTACGGTGGAAAGGTGTCCGTCCTTTCATGCCTGCAAGACATCACGTTGCACATGTCCTACCATCCACACCGTCCACCTCAATGCTGATACGCAAAGAACATTAAAAACTCGTATATTGAAGTACCTATCATGCTTGTCATTTTGCGTCCTTTGCAATTGATATCAAGTGTTATTTTATTTACGAAGTACCAGGTGCTCTACTGAGAGCTTGACACGTGAGCCCATAAAAGCGGCTCACTGTAACACACCTACTTACTCTGACGAAGGCCATGCCATGGCTTAAACGTTAGCAAAAGCTTCTTCCTTTTCAAAGTGTGCTACCTTCAACTTCATTTAGCACACAAACACACACACATAATATATATAAATATATATATATATATATATATATATATATATATTGTAGGCATCTATTATGCGCTTCATCCTCATCTGAACAGCAGTCAGTCATCATCATATGTTCTGGCTGACAATCATCATCTTCTTGGCACGAGCGCTGCTTTGTCGGGTCCGTTGCGCTTGTTCGTTCCCGAGTTTACGACGAATAAACCTCGTTACAACCGAGTCGTCATACGTGGTGGAGGTGGATTGACGTTCCCAGTACCTCTCCTTACAACGCCTATTCGCTGGAGCTCCGTTCAGGCCGCCGCTTGGACCCTCAGTCCGCCAACATGTCTCAGAGTGAGTGGGTGGATGCCGTTTCTGCTCCCGTCTCTGCGCCGCAAGCCATCACTGCGCCGCAAGCCCCTTCTCTTTACATCGTAAACCACCAGTGTGACCCTCCGATCTTCGCTGGTCTCCGCGGCGAACATGTGGAGGACTGGCTCGATAACTACGAGCGAGTAAGCGCAACTAATCACTGGGACGACTCTAACAAGCTCCGCCGAGTATCGCTTTATCTCACGGGCGTTGCCAAGACATGGTTCTTGAACCATGAGATCGACCTCACTGACTGGCCTGCCTTCAAGCAGCAGCTTCGCCAAGTATTCGGCACGCCAGCCGTTCGATCCGCTCTAGCGAGGAGGGCCCTAGATACTCGCCAACAACATCCCGGCGAGTCATACACATCTTATTGAAGTTGAAGTTGAAGTTTATTTCAGGCAAAAGCAAAAAAAAAGAGTACAATTTGCCTAGGGGACCGGCGAAAAGGCATAAAAGCCTGACAAAGCGCCTGCCCCCTGTAAACCCAAAACCCACCAAAATAACACAGTGCTCAGTGTAAAGTAAGGAGTCAATAAGAAATTAAGCATACATAAGTTTCTACATGCAAAACTTGTACAGGAAAACATAATTGAGCGAAAAATTTGCGCAGGCAATGAAATCAATAAAGCATACGCGTGTCCGACAAATGAAGCAAACTGTAGAGGACATAAACAAACACTAATGTAAGGCATGTGAAGTACCTGAAGAAACTTTAAATTTGAATACAAGGTTTCAACAATCAAAAGACAACAACATCAATAAGGAATATGTTTGACCGATAAGTGAAACACAGTTTGGATAACATAACCAAACGTTAATGTGATTTCCACAAGAAAAATACTTTAGGGAATATGAAACAAAGATGGTGACGGTGATTACGTTTGTGTGAATAGAAGGTGTTCCTGTATCTTCTTTTTAAAAATGCCATATGAGACTGTATTATCAATTAGAGAAGCTACAATTGGTTGTTCGTTCAGGAAATGCGAAATTTGATACAATAGTTTTTGTGTGCCGTAATTTGTACGCGGTTTCTCATATGTATACACCCTGTGCCGTAGGTTGTGACTGTGATCTCTCGGGAGATGCCTCTGATAAAATCCCGAGCGATCAGTTCGTACCTGTTTATAAATAAGCATTGCCAATTTTTGTTTCATGACGTTGGTTACCGTAAGTATTTTATGTTCCTTAAAGAGAGGCGCGGTATGATGCCTGAATGACACCCCTGATATTAGTCGTATAGCTTTTTTTTGCAAGGTGTGAATTTTGTCAGTGTTTGCTTTAGTCGTATTCCCCCATACAAGAAGACAATAATGGAGATGTGAGTGAACAAGGGAATAATATAGTTGTTTTTTCAACCACTGAGGGAGGAGTTGTCGCAATTTGCAGATTATACCCGTGGATCTGGAAATCTTGGTACGAACGTGGTTGGTGTGTAAGGACCAGTCTAAGTGTTCTTGAAAAAGTATCCCAAGAAATTTATGCGCTGTGACACGTTCAATTTTTTGCCCTTCAAATTTTATTGTAGGCTCGCTTGTGATAGCCTTATTGCGTGGGCGGAATAAAACATATTTAGTTTTTTTGGTGTTTAATTCTAATCTATTACACTTAAGCCAGTCGGATAGATGTGTCAGCCACAGGTTTGCGTGTTGTTCAAGGTTATTGAGGGAATTACCGGCGAAAAATATATTGGTGTCGTCCGCGTAGAGAACAACATCGGGTGTTAACGGTATGTTAGGTAGATCATTGATATGAATCAAGAATAGCAAAGGCCCCAAGATTGATCCTTGTGGAACGCCACAAATGATATTACCTACGTTTGATTTAATGTCGCCGAGACTGGTGTACTGTTGCCGATTGCTTAGATAACTTTTTATAAGTTCTAGAGCCTTTCCTCTAATTCCATATGAAGGGAGTTTCCGTAATAAAATATGGTGCTTAACCGAATCGAACGCTTTTTTGAAGTCGAGAAAAATCCCTATGGTAAGTAATTTATGTTCAAAATTGTCAAGTATTTTTTCTTTAATATCCAGTAGTGCTGTTTCAGTAGATTTTTTCTTTTGGAAGCCATATTGTTGTTGTATTATCACATTTTCTTGCAATAAGTAATTTGAAAGTCGTAGGTTGATAACTTGCTCAAATATTTTAGAGAATATAGGTAATAATGAGATAGGCCTATAGTTATTAAGGTCATTTTTATTACCGCCTTTAAAGATTACAGATACTTTCGCAATCTTTAGCTCATCAGGAAAAATACCTGAACTAAGAATTGTGTTAGCGATATGTGAAAGCGGCTTACTTATGGTATGGGCAACTGCTTTAATAGGCTGGGGTTTTAAGTCATCCACGCCACATGCACAATTATTTTTTAATTTTTGCAACAGTTTGTATATTTCAGATTCGGATGTGGGAAACAAGAAAACAGAGGATGAAATGTTGCTAGTTACATAAGTATGATTGCTTATCTCCCCAGCAGTAGTCCCACAATCGCCAACTCTAAGGAAGTGTTCATTGAACCTATCTGCAAGTGGCGGACCTGAGCATGGTTCACCGTCAATCACAAGCTCCGATATTACGGATTTATCATCTTTGCACATAAGGTCATTGACCTTTTTCCAAATTTTTCTGGAGTCGTTCGATATACCAGCAAACATATTTTCGTAGTACGCGAAACGCGCTTGTTTAATATCAGCGCCAAGTTTATTTCTAATTTTTTTGTATGTAGCTAATGTGTCCAAGTTTTTTGTTCTGATAAATACACTAAACAGTTTATCACGCTCTTTTATTCTTTTTAAAAGGTGTGAATCTATCCATGGTTTTCTAGACCTACGGGTTTTTCTAATCGTTGTCTTAGGAAATGCAAAGTCATAGAGACCTTTGATAGTGTTTAGAAAGAGGCGGTATGAAGCAACGGGATCTTTGATCTTATATCGAGGGTGTCCTTGCGCTTTGCCGGCGCGTCAATTCTTCGATGTCCGAGTCGGACAAACTGCGCCACATTCTGAAGGGCATCGGAAGCATTGCTTACAATGCCCTTGTTGCCCAGAATCCTTCTACTGTCACTGACGTCGTCTCTACGTGTCAGCGTCTCGATGAACTTGATTCTGTTCGCCTTCAGTCGGGCAATAGTGAACACCGTACAGCAGACCGGGACCTGCGTGACATGATACGGGAGATTATACGAGAAGAACTTCAATCAATGGGCATCTCACAACCTTCTCCATCTGTCACACAGCCTTCAAGCATGGCCCTCCGTGACATCGTAAGGGAGGAACTAACATAATTCACCGGTCCAGCCTACGTCCAGCCACCTCCGTCTAGCCCTCCAACGTACGCGCAAGTTACGGCCGCGCCTCCTCGCAATGTAAACTCTACTTCACCGCTGCCATCATTGACGCCGGTTGCTGCTGCACCACCGGTCCACTTCCGGCCAATCCCACCCGACCCTCCGTCAGTCCACTTTAGTGCGCTATCCCCGGTGCGCCGAACGCCCTCTACTACCCGCCTTGGCGCCCGTCTCGCCCAACATGATTTTACTGTGGATATCGTGGCCATATATCGCACTTCTGCCGCAAGCGCCAGCAGGACGAGCGTCGCGGGTACAACATGCGCGAACGGGACTTTTCCAGAGGGGATTCTTACGCTCGGCGTTATTCATCTGGACAGCAGCGGTCTCCATCTCCGCCAGCGTCGACTGAGACGCGGAACACTTACCGTTCAAGCCAACGCCGATCACCTTCGCCCTTCCGTCGCTCCTCCTCTCCTCTTCGGCCACCCTCGTTTACTACTGACAACCGGTCGGAAAACTAAATGATGCAGTTTTTGTAGGAGAAACTGCATGTAACAGTAGGACTCATATTCCTCCAGCACGCCCGTTCAACATGGTTTCTGTTACGGTGGAAGGAGTTCTCGTGGACGCTTTGGTGGACACCGGTGCTACAGTTTCTGTGATTAGGTATGATTTGTGCAAACGCCTGAAAAAAGTAATGACACTTTATAATGGACACAATCTAGTCGAAGCCCAGGGGAACGCTATCCGCCCTTTTGCTCTTTGTACTGCTCGTGTGTTTATTGATGACATTTTGCATTAAATCGAGTTCACTGTGCTTACCCGGTGCTCTCACCAGCTAATTCTAGGGTGGGACTTCCTATCTTCTTCTTCAGCTGCTATATGTTGTGGTGAACGGATTCTGCACCTAACTAATACGGACTCCATGTTCGACGAAGGCGTCTACAAGCCTCTACGCCTGTTCGCTCGCGAAGATCTCGAACTACCGCCACATCAAGAACGAATTGTGACCTTGATCTCTAAGGACATCGACCACGGTGACGTCTTGGTGTCCCCTTCGTCGACTTGCGTCGCAAAAGGCATAGCCCTTGCATCAGGTGTCGTACGCTTTCACCATGACTCCGCGCTCGTCATTGCTACGAATGAAACGCCAGAGAAAGTTCTCCTGCCAGAGGGCACTGCAGTAGCCTGTGTTGTGGATGCTGAGCCTGTCAGCGTCACGCCACTTAACCCTGCCTCTACCAACGACCGTTCTATGAGTAAGCCTGCCTCATCCTCTCCCTTCACAGCTCTTATCAGTGATGACTTAACAGCTATGCAGGCGCAGCAGTTGCTTGCGTTATTAACGAAACACGCCGATTCTTTCGACACCTGCTCCTCAACGTTGGGCCGAACTACCACTGCAGCGCATTGCATTCAGACGGAGGGAACATCTATTGTACATCGCCGCCCATACCGCGTGTCTCTCGCTGAGCGAAAAATCATCGAGCAAAACGTCGCTGACATGCTCCAACGAGAAATAATTCGTCCATCAACTAGCCCTTGGTCATCCCCTGTTGTTTTGGTACGAAAAAAAGATGGCTCCATGCGCTTTTGCGTTGATTACCGGGCACTTAACAACATCGCACGCAAGGACGTATACCCCATGCCACGCATCGACGACGCCCTTGATTCACTGCAAGGCGCCGAATACTTTTCAAGCCTTGATTTGCGTTCGGGATATTGGGAAATTCCGATGCACGATGACGACAAAGAAAAAACGGCATTTGCAACCACCGATGGCCTATACGAATTTAACGTGATGCCTTTCGGGCTCTGCAATGCGCCCGCGACGTTTGAACGCATGATCGACACCGTCCTGCGTGGTCTGAAATGGAAGACGTGTCTCTGCTACCTTGATGACAATATCATCGTTTCATCAACGTTTTCTCAGCACCTGAGCCGCTTGGATGACGTCCTAACATGCCTCGCCGGTGCGGGTGTGCAGCTCAACACTAAGAAGTGCCGTTTCGCCACCAAATCTATCAAGGTTCTCGGTCATGTCGTCAGCAAGGACGGTATTCGCCCTGACCCCGAAAAGATCGCTGCCGTCCTTTGATTTCCATGCCCCACAAGACTTAAGGATTTGCGAAGTTTTCTTTGCCTCGCATCATATTTTCGTCGCTTCATACGAAGTTTCGCTTCAATAGCTGCGCCACTTCACAAACTACTTGCATCTAATGCACCGTTTGTGTGGTCCGAGGAATTTCACTCGGCGTTTCACCTATTGAAGAAAGCTTTGACGTCAGAGCCTGTACTCTGCCATTTTGATGACACCACCCCACCACTCCTGTATACCGACGCCAGCGGCTGCGGTATAGGTGCTGTTCTCCTCCAACGCGATAACTCTGGACGGGAAAGGGTCATCGCATATGCTAGCCGAGTGCTAACTTCTACCGAAAAAAAAAACTATACCATCATTGAGCAGGAGTGCCTCGCTGTGGTTTGGTCCATACAAAAGTTTCGTCCTTATCTGTACGGCCGTCAATTCGCCATCGTAACGGACCACCACGCCTTATGCTGGCTTTCTACAATGAAGAACTTGTCCGGACGCTTGGGTCGTTGGATTTCACGCCTACAGGAGTATCAGTTTGAGATTATTTATAAATCGGGCAAAAAACATCAAGACACCGACGCTCTTTCTCGTTGCCCACTACCTACGGCGTCGTTCGACACTCCAGCTGCCACCGCCAACGACACCAGTGCGGACGTGACTCCCACTTTTGTTGCCTTGCTCGCCTCGCTGTACCAACCGCCAATCGACGATGAACAAACCTCCAGTTCTCGCCAGCAGGCTGACCCGTATTGTCGGCGCATTATAGACCACCTTTCAGGAGCTACGCGTCCACCCAATGCACGCCTTCGTCGACAACTCGAGCACTTCAAGTTTCAGGACGGTGTGCTGTATCGTCACATATATTATCCTGACGGCCAACGCTGGGTACCTGTTCTGCCACGCGCTCTTCAACATCATGTACTTAACGCCTTTTATGACGATTTGACTGCTGGCCACCTAGGCTTTCACAAAACCTACGACCGCATTCGAAGCCGCTTTTATTGGCCTGGGATTTCTACCAGCGTAGCAAAGTACGTGGGTTCCTGCTCTCCATGCCAACTTCGCAAATTTCCGACATCTCCCCCGGCTGGTCAGTTACAGCCAATGAGGTGCCCTACAACACCTTTCGAGGTCGTCGGTGTCGATCTTTATGGACCCCTTCCTGTTACTGGTGCTGGAAATAGATGGATAGTCACCGCCGTAGACCATATGACAGGCTACGCCGAGACAACTTCAGTAGCTACTGGTTCAGCATCGGAAGTTGCTGACTTCGTCCTTCAGGCCATAATACTACGTCATGGTGCTCCTCGTGTACTTCTGAGTGACCATGGAAAGGTGTTCTTATCACAGCTTTTAGGTGAAGTTCTTCGCATTTCTGGTACCACACACAAGATGGCGTCTAGCTACCATTCTCAAACAAACGGTCTGACCGAGAGATTTCATCGAACCCTTGCCGACATGATCGCCGTATACATTCAACCGGATCACAGAAACTGGGATAAACTTCTACCGTTCCTCACTTTCGCCTACAACACCGCTGTTCAGCGCACAACCGGCTACTCACCGTTTTATCTCGTTTACGGACGTTCACCTACTTTCTTTATCGATGTTTCCTTCTTCACCAGCAATTGCCCTACATCACCATCTTCTTGCGAAGAATATATTTCTCGCCTTGCCCAGTGCCGCCAGCGCGCTCGTATGAACACGGAAGCTACGCAACAAGCAAGGAAGGCCGTCTACGACACCTCTCATCGTGTGGTATCATTCCGACCGGGTGACGAGGTGCTGCTATTGACACCAATTCGCACACCTGGTTTCTGCGACAAGTTCCAGCCTCGATTCATCGGCCCATATGTTGTTCTAGAGCAGACTTCACCTGTCAACTATCGTGTGACGCCTCTTGTTGTGCCAACTGACCGCCGTTACCGCAGCACCGAAAGTCTACACGTTTCCCGCATGAAGCTTTTCACACGACGTTCCTCGTCACCTTGACTACCCGCCCGCAGCGGCCAGGCTGGCCGCTTCCACGGGGGGGGGGGGGGATCAGTGTAGGCATCTATTATGCGCTTAATCCTCATCTGAACAGCAGTCAGTCATCATCATATGTTCTGGCTGACAATCATCATCTTCTTGGCACGAGCGCTTCTTTGTCGGGTCAGTTGCGCTTGTTCGTTCCCGAGTTTACGACGAATAAACCTCGTTACAACCGAGTCGTCATAATCTATATATATATATATATATATATATATATATATATATATATATATATATATATATATATATATATATATTTATGACAAAACCAAGAATCCACCATTCTGTTGTGCAACAATAAAGAAATATTATAAGGCTATGATCAGCCTTCCATAAATCACACACTAATCAAAAGCCGATACTAAGCTTACACGAGAGTAACATACGTCCGAGAATGTCTTGGCTGTAGCAGCTATTTTGAAATGTTATCATTTAAAGGCCTAATTTCGCAGCTAAATTTGTTTTCTTCTTTGAATTTATCCATTTGGCTCAACAAGCCAACTCCTGGTATTAAAAAGTTAATTTCATTTCTTTCGTTGCTACAGTCCTTGATTTCATGAAACGAAAAAGCAACGTTCAGTTTGAGAATAACACAAAAGATGACAAATGACGACAGGCGCTGCCTTCGTATGCGCCCGCCATTTGTCTTTTTTGTGTTTGTTTGAAATTGGGCGTTGCTTTTTCTTTTTTTGCACAATGAACGAGCTTGCCCGACCCTTAGTCCTAGCATGATTTCATAAAAAAACTTCAGAACATCCCCCGCAACAAAGAATGTAAGTATGAAGATCACTTTTAAATACGATATTTCTAATGCAGAAATTTTGGCCCGTCTGTCACATGATTCAGACACGCGGATAAACTTTAAGCACTCGCTTTACGCTTAGCCATTTTGAAGTGGTGGCTTGTCAACATTGTCGATCAATAAGCAGATATCACGCACACCTGAGGCGCATATCAATAAGAAAGTATTTGAAGATAAGTTCTTTTACTAGAAAATACACAGATACGTAATTCTAAAGACCCTAATGTTTCTTACGCTGCGCTGAAATTGTGACGCTAGGCACAAAAAGCACTCTGCCGACAAAGGATCCTTCATGGGCGTGCGCACGTGAAGGCCCCTACTGACGACATCATGCTGCCTTCTTGCAGTGACCTTGAGTTCTGCATTTCTCCCGATGACACTGCCAGATGACGTCTATATCTCACGCAGCAAGGCCTATATTTCATCAATACCAGCCAGATGCGGCCGATCCAACATGGAGGAGGCAATGTCTGAGGCAAAGCAAAACATAAATGGGCACTTTCCCGGCTGAAGAATGATATTTGCAGCGAAGCACGAAGACATGACGCCTAATTTGGGCATTGAGGATTTTCAGACACAGTTCTTGAAACCCTTGTATTCGAGACTGGAGATGTATAGGTCTGGTTGTGTGCATTAATGCGTGTCTGCCCCTGTTTCTGTGTGTGCGTGCATGTTCAAACCACAGCAGGGCGTCGAAATATACTTTGTTTCATACACACGTTACTTGTAGCGATCCGGGTTTCGTGGCAGAGTGGTGGACCTAGTCTTTTCCTAGAGCACGCATGGAAATGCTTATGCGCACGAAAATTGAAAATGCAGATCGTGGACAGATGTCATTGCAGAGGGCACTGTCGACAATGGTATGATGCAGTGTGCATGTGGCACAATACTTCAAATGCTCATCTAAATAATAGCCATTCTGAAATGAATATCTATGAGATTTTTTAATACTGCATATTTGGCAAGACACATTGCCAGAAAAAAAAACAGAACATTGTATCCTTATATTGTTTTATATGTCAATGTAGAAGGTGCAGCGATGACATATTGCGCAATGATGTTGAGAGCATTAGTCCATCTTCAATCATCCCCGACGTCTACCGAAATCGTATGGCATGTGCGAGCGTCTAGCCAAACATATTAAAACAATTCCGTACGTGTTGTGGGGTGTACAAGTGCATCCTCTTCCACATGATTGCCATGCGTGTCTGTTTCTGCACTGAATAAAAGAAAAACGCAAATAGTATGAAAATAAGTAAACTGAAGGGCAATGTGTCAATTTGCGATAAATTAGCTTAATTAAACGCAATGCTTGCACTGAGAACAACAAGAAAAGAAAAAGAATTACGCGAGGCCTGCATGAAAAGCACGGCACTTTCACGGTGAATGCTAGAATTGCAGCACTTATAAAACCAGCAAACTATCTTAGGGCTACTAATAGAAGTAGGCTTGGAAGCCACACCCACTATACCGTAAATCACAACTTTTGTTAACATGGCAAGCACTCGCTCCGCTGTTATTGGTCATTCTGCGGAGAAACGAGGTACCCGCTAGGCATTTGCAAGGCATTACGTGTACTTTTTTTCATGCGGTACCTGATGATGAATTCTATCCGAGATCTTTGCAATCAGTTGGATGGAAATGATGGATAGTACATAGATTTGCCTAGCCTTCGGGCTGGCGGGTTCCGAACGGACTTGTGGCTTCGTTTAATGAAGTGTTTTAGTTGCGTTTAGAATAAAGAAAGCAATCGTTTTGAACTTCATGACCCCATGACCTCATTCAAATTGGTGAGCCTAAGAGGTCACGGTGGCGAAGTGCAATCGCTGAACATTTTCAAATTGTTACTTCGTGACAAAGCAGCTCCAAGCATCGCGAAGCCAAATGGAGCCGAAAGTACGAAGGCAATCCGCCTACTACCCATCATTCCCATGCTTGCTGGAGCCTCATGCATTGCTGCTGCCATAGACACTAGTTCCAGAGTTCCATCTTGCGTCCTTGTAGGAAACTCTATACTCATGATAGCTTGCACGGCAAAAAGGCCTCGGTCACCAAGAACAAACGTGTTGAGGGGCTCAACTTTTTGAAGGACCTGCGTGAGCAATTCCTCCAATATTACGAGGGCATGAGATGCACCCGTATAGTTATCAATAAAGGCAAAAAATCCTGAATTTATCCACAATGAATTCGGCAGAAGTTGCATCCTCTAGTTTCCTAAGTGGTATACTCAACATATGATTCGCTGTCTACAGTAATATAGTTACTCGTGCTGGGTGGCAGGGTCGCGTTGCGGATAACGGTCACACATCATTCACCCAACCTCTCTTTTTAACTGGTAGTATGCAAGGTATATAACATCTTACATGACATAACGCGTGTAATACCAGACCTATCATTTTGACCTATAATAGGCAGTGACGTTCGTTACGGCGTCCTATAAAGCGATTCATTTTGTCACAAAGAATTGCTCATTTTCGTTCCATGACACCGACTATTAGTGTGTAACTAGTAGTAGCTCCTACTATGCAACAGTTCTTCATTTCCTCACCTTCTAAACCAAATGTTTTGGTCATTTCAGTAAATGCTTGTTTCGTGGGATATAAAATTTGGCGGGCTATTTTGTATTCACTTTTTAAGTAATTTGAACGTTATTAACCAAGACTGTTATTAGGCAATAACTTGAATAATTGACTCATTTCTTAAAAAACAGTGCTAGACAACCATTAATAAACATATCCCATAAGTCAACAGCAGCCAAAGGTTAGCCATGACAAGCGAAAATGACTAAGCACGAGCTAATCGAAGTCTGCTACGTGACGGTGCGCATACAATATCCACTGCAGTTGTGTACGGGCTGAATGGTCGAGCCGTAGCCCAGCCCGGGACAGCCCGACGTACTAAATCAAAACCAGCCCGATGCTCGAAATCAAAAGCGTGGGACTGGACCAGTCCGGCCTGACAATACGGAGGTTTGCGGCGGAGAGAAGAAGTCGCTTTCCGATAACGAGGTATTTTATTCAGCATATCAAAGTGAAACGTAAGCCAAACAAGAAACGACAGTCACAATAAGCATATACCATTGCAAGTTGTGTACAAATGAAATATCCACTGATTCCGGCTTCAGTGAAGTGTAGCGCTTCTGCGTCACATATCTCGCCCAACTGAAAAACCACTTGAACTGCGAATGTCATTTAGCACAATCATTGTATATTTACAATAATCACACTGTTTGTACGTCCAGAAGTTTAGTACCTTAAGTATATATATCCATGGTAAAGGTGGTACGCAGTACAAAACAGTTCTAGCGCAATCCATCTGTCCTTCCATTCATCCGTCCGCCCGTCCGTCCGCCCATCTATCCATTCATCCATTTATGTGTGCAGATTCAGGAGAATTTCATTATTTAGCTGCAATTGCTAGAGGACATTTTTATAAAATCTTAAAATGGCAATGGGTTCTTTGCATTCATGACTTCAATTCTGTCAATTGATTTACCTGTCTCACCAAACTAATTAAAAATAATAATTTAGGTTCCTTAATAACTGTTCTAACTGATGTCTTCAACCCTTTTAAGAGGCCTGCCACTACAAAAAAAGCAACTCTGAAGACGGCGAGCAAATAGCGCCGTGTTTTAATTCTTAAAGAATATTGGACATATTTCTTATAACACACACACTCTCTCTCTCAATATATATATATATATATATATATATATATATATATATATATATATATATATATACATGATCGACATAGCAATATTTAAAATAAAATGGGACCCTACTTTTTCGGCAATACATATAGTTTGTTTAAATTATTCTCCTTTGCATCCCATACAAGTATGCTATAACTCAAAGTGATGTCCCTTAAACTACGTCAGCCATGCTGGCTTGCCCTAGCTGAGTATATAAACCTTACGACGCCATTCATTTATGTGAGCCACCAATCTGTGCACTGAAGTCGCACAGTACGGAAGCATCTAGTATTCCTCCTCTACAGAAATGCAAACGCCGCGCACATTCGGGTCAGCGGCTGAGTGCCGTACTAACTGAAGCACTGCAAGAACTCGCCATGAATAATTGTAAGCCAAACAAACTAATGTGCACGCCTCGAAAAAAAGTCTCTCCTCTTCTATGAGCGCACCACCTGGAATGGGCCTGTTGTGCGTCTATTCAAACACTGCTAATTTGTAATAATATAAATTGATGAGGCTTAGCATACCCAAAACACGATATGTTTATGTGAGATGCTGTGAGGAAGGGCTTCGGAAATTCCGACCGCCTGGGGTTCTTCAAAGGTCGCCTAACTAAAAATACACGAGCCTCCAGCATTATCGCTTCTTTTCATTATGCGGCAGGTGTCGCCGGGATTTGAACCGGTGGCCTACGGGTTAGCAGCCAAGCATATAACCACTACATCATTGTGGCAGGTTAGTGCAATGACTGTAGGCTTGTTGAAAATGGAAAGATTTTGTGATAGATGAGCAAGCCATCAAACACGTGGACTTAAAAACCAGTAAGTTTATATAAGCAGTGACTAGCACACTATATAAAATGTAGAAATAGCTATAGCTGTACTTACATCATTTGTACAAGCATATCTAATTCTCGCACCAGCACGAGGAGGAAGTCCACATCTGCAATAAAAAAGACCATTGCATTACGTTAGATCGCAGTACATCACACTACATAACAATACATAAAATTACGTTACATTGCACTGCATTACATTACAAATAACTACCCTGGTTCACACACCGACAAGCTGAAATTATTTAAGAAAAAGCGAGTCTATCCCACATCATGTTGGCCTGTCAAAAGGCGGTTGAAAAGGGTGGCGCGATCACTTGTGATGAGCAGTGAGACACCATGCTCTTCAGCAGAGATCCAGAGGAACAGCTCTGGCCAACCTGACGAGCCGAGGATGCCGCTAAAGCTCAAGGGTTCCTGGCAGACACCTGGGAGTGAGATCTGAACCTATGAGGCTGCCGGATTCTTACAATAACATTTCATATTTCTCCTCTAAGGTGAAAAAAAACCGAGAAAGTATAGCCGCGTGCGTTTTGAAGGAAGTAGGACTGTAATGCCATATCGCCTTGTTTATTCGCTTCAACGTATTTGCATGTTATTGGGCTGACCTGTTCACCAACCTAAGTCCCGCATGAAGCACCGAAGACGGAAGCACCAACAAAGGGATCACCGCATGTGGGAATGGGCGCTCTGACAGGCTCTTTTCGGGAATTCGGTGTTCTGTCGCTATGTGTCATGATACATTTCATCATTGTTTGACATCTTTGAACGACATGCGAAAACGTTAGACGTTATTGTGGGCTGCATACAACAAGTTATACGAACTAAAAAGTAGGGTACCATTTAGGACAAAAAAGTTTATGCGCGAGTCATCCCAATATATTTCGTATGTGTACGTGCCAAAGAAACATCTCTCGAGCGTCGAAACGAATCCCAGACAACCGCGAACGAAGGAACATTTTGTCAATTATTTAATAATTTCTCACAGAATTGTTGGTATGCAATCGCCGCTCAATAAGCCCCAAAGTTTGATAAGAAGGGCCAGTGATATTTTACCCCAAATTTTGGACACGATGTTTTTGTACACTTTCTTTTCACTTCCTGCCTCCCCACAATAAGCAAGAAGAACCAATAAAAAACCTACCCGGTTTCAGTACTAATTGCACGCATTCAGTTTTGCTTCGGCTCGCAGATATGAAATCATATTACGTTTGGTGAATCACGCCGATAAAGTAAACTTTTGCTTTAGTGAGGCATATAAGTGTTGCTTATTAAGTATGACAATCGGCGGCATGTAAACTGAGCCGGCAATAACAGTGGAACGGGACGTAAGATCGAAACTAAGTGTAGTTGGTAGTACCTCGCAATGGAACGGCAACGCAACCAGATGCAGCCAAAAGAAAGGAAGTGGAACGCTAGGTTTCGTGTAATTTCTTGTCTCTGTCCGTTGTTGGCAGCGCTGTCTACGTTATGAAGAGTGATACGCCTCATAATCTGCATTCCGTACTACGAATCGCAAACTCACGCGAATTTCCAGTGTGCTCGATTTTGTCTCCCCATCTTTGCCTCCCTTAATCCACTTGGTGCCAGCGTAGGGTAGCAGTTCATATGCGTGTCTGATTCATTTCCCTGCCTTTCTTTCCATCTGAGATGTTGCTGCTCTACATCCGGCATACTGCTGGTGTTTGCTTAACTTTTGCATTGTAAACTTCGCCTCCTATAAGTCTATACGGACTTGTGGTGGTTGTTAGACTCGCTGCCTTTGTCAGTGGATGCAACCTGGTAGTCTTGAACTGTGTTCATTGAACAAAAGGCACCAGATGGCCATTACCAGCCGTTAATAATTTACTTTGAATAAAATTTGGGCACCGATCAGAGACAGATGTTGTCTTATTGTTGTAATGCACTTTTGTTGAGGGCAGTAAAGCAACAACTCTCTGCTGGTGAATTCTCACGCATTGCGTAGCATTTGCGATATTACTTAATAGAATTATACTATTCGAACTGGTATGGATAGCACCGAAAAGAAAGCGCCATTGTAACTGGAGACGATCCCTCCGGTGAAAGGAGTGGTTACGCTATGTTGAGCCTGCCAACGAAAATTTTATAGCGGAATTACGCAACCCATTGTTCTGCATCGCTTCACTATAGATCATATGCAAAATTGTTGCCATCTGTCGGCCGTTGTGTGAATAGCCGCCATGTTAGAGGCTAAGTGGGGCGCAGTATGCACAGTCCGCGCCGGGCCGCGTGTGTTTACGTAGACGTATACGGAAGGCGTATTAGAGAGTTTTAGTACTGCGGAATGGTGCTACGTACGCATCACGCAAGCGCCTTGCGTTACGTGGCGTCGTTTGCCACTAATCGGCTTTTAGTACGCCGTAGTACCCGCGTAAGTAACGAGCGTGAAGCGTGTTGCGCCATCTGGTAGATCAGAATAGAAGTACGTGTTGTTGACAGCCAATGTGAGCTAATCCAAGTGTTATAGCCAGATTATGGCCATATTTTAAGCCACAGAGCCGGTCGGTGCTTGCCTTCGATGCCGCCATTTTGCAAAACGAAGTCTCGCTCTTTCGCGAACTTGTTCGAGAGCTGTGCGATCAGCTCATACGTACGCACGCACGCATCTCATGCGTGCGTACGTAGCGGCTGCGTACGTAACGCGATACGTGCGAGTTGCGGTCTGCGCATGCGCACTACGCAGAACGTGGCATCCTTACGTACGCAACGCTGCCACGTACGCAGCGTACGCAGCACTTAAACTGTTTATTGACGTGAGGCGTTTGTCAGCTGATAATCGCAATGCTGACGTATTGCTGACGTGTCTGTTTCTGCACTGAATAAAAGAAAAACGCAAATAGTATGAAAATAAGTAAACTGAAGGGCAATGTGTCAATTTGCGATAAATTAGCTTAATTAAACGCAATGCTTGCACTGAGAACAACAAGAAAAGAAAAAGAATTACGCGAGGCCTGCATGAAAAGCACGGCACTTTCACGGTGAATGCTAGAATTGCAGCACTTATAAAACCAGCGAACTATCTTAGGGCTACTAATAGAAGTAGGCTTGGAAGCCACACCCACTATACCGTAAATCACAACTTTTGTTAACATGGCAAGCACTCGCTCCGCTGTTATTGGTCATTCTGCGGAGAAACGAGGTACCCGCTAGGCATTTGCAAGGCATTACGTGTACTTTTTTTCATGCGGTACCTGATGATGAATTCTATCCGAGATCTTTGCAATCAGTTGGATGGAAATGATGGATAGTACATAGATTTGCCTAGCCTTCGGGCTGGCGGGTTCCGAACGGACTTGTGGCTTCGTTTAATGAAGTGTTTTAGTTGCGTTTAGAATAAAGAAAGCAATCGTTTTGAACTTCATGACCCCATGACCTCATTCAAATTGGTGAGCCTAAGAGGTCACGGTGGCGAAGTGCAATCGCTGAACATTTTCAAATTGTTACTTCGTGACAAAGCAGCTCCAAGCATCGCGAAGCCAAATGGAGCCGAAAGTACGAAGGCAATCCGCCTACTACCCATCATTCCCATGCTTGCTGGAGCCTCATGCATTGCTGCTGCCATAGACACTAGTTCCAGAGTTCCATCTTGCGTCCTTGTAGGAAACTCTATACTCATGATAGCTTGCACGGCAAAAAGGCCTCGGTCACCAAGAACAAACGTGTTGAGGGGCTCAACTTTTTGAAGGACCTGCGTGAGCAATCCCTCCAATATTACGAGGGCATGAGATGCACCCGTATAGTTATCAATAAAGGCAAAAAATCCTGAATTTATCCACAATGAATTCGGCAGAAGTTGCATCCTCTAGTTTCCTAAGTGGTATACTCAACATATGATTCGCTGTCTACAGTAATATAGTTACTCGTGCTGGGTGGCAGGGTCGCGTTGCGGATAACGGTCACACATCATTCACCCAACCTCTCTTTTTAACTGGTAGTATGCAAGGTATATAACATCTTACATGACATAACGCGTGTAATACCAGACCTATCATTTTGACCTATAATAGGCAGTGACGTTTGTTACGGCGTCCTATAAAGCGATTCATTTTGTCACAAAGAATTGCTCATTTTCGTTCCATGACACCGACTATTAGTGTGTAACTAGTAGTAGCTCCTACTATGCAACAGTTCTTCATTTCCTCACCTTCTAAACCAAATGTTTTGGTCATTTCAGTAAATGCTTGTTTCGTGGGATATAAAATTTGGCGGGCTATTTTGTATTCACTTTTTAAGTAATTTGAACGTTATTAACCAAGACTGTTATTAGGCAATAACTTGAATAATTGACTCATTTCTTAAAAAACAGTGCTAGACAACCATTAATAAACATATCCCATAAGTCAACAGCAGCCAAAGGTTAGCCATGACAAGCGAAAATGACCAAGCACGAGCTAATCGAAGTCTGCTACGTGACGGTGCGCATACAATATCCACTGCAGTTGTGTACGGGCTGAATGGTCGAGCCGTAGCCCAACCCGGGACAGCCCGACGTACTAAATCAAAACCAGCCCGATGCTCGAAATCAAAAGCGTGGGACTGGACCAGTCCGGCCTGACAATACGGAGGTTTGCGGCGGAGAGAAGAAGTCGCTTTCCGATAACGAGGTATTTTATTCAGCATATCAAAGTGAAACGTAAGCCAAACAAGAAACGACAGTCACAATAAGCATATACCATTGCAAGTTGTGTACAAATGAAATATCCACTGATTCCGGCTTCAGTGAAGTGTAGCGCTTCTGCGTCACATATCTCGCCCAACTGAAAAACCACTTGAACTGCGAATGTCATTTAGCACAATCATTGTATATTTACAATAATCACACTGTTTGTACGTCCAGAAGTTTAGTACCTTAAGTATATATATCCATGGTAAAGGTGGTACGCAGTACAAAACAGTTCTAGCGCAATCCATCTGTCCTTCCATTCATCCGTCCGCCCGTCCGTCCGCCCATCTATCCATTCATCCATTTATGTGTGCAGATTCAGGAGAATTTCATTATTTAGCTGCAATTGCTAGAGGACATTTTTATAAAATCTTAAAATGGCAATGGGTTCTTTGCATTCATGACTTCAATTCTGTCAATTGATTTACCTGCCTCACCAAACTAATTAAAAATAATAATTTAGGTTCCTTAATAACTGTTCTAACTGATGTCTTCAACCCTTTTAAGAGGCCTGCCACTACAAAAAAAGCAACTCTGAAGACGGCGAGCAAATAGCGCCGTGTTTTAATTCTTAAAGAATATTGGACATATTTCTTATAACACACACACTCTCTCTCTCAATATATATATATATATATATATATGTATATATATATATATATATATATATATATATATATATATATATACATGATCGACATAGCAATGTTTAAAATAAAATGGGACCCTACTTTTTCGGCAATACATATAGTTTGTTTAAATTATTCTCCTTTGCATCCCATACAAGTATGCTATAACTCAAAGTGATGTCCCTTAAACTACGTCAGCCATGCTGGCTTGCCCTAGCTGAGTATATAAACCTTACGACGCCATTCATTTATGTGAGCCACCAATCTGTGCACTGAAGTCGCACAGTACGGAAGCATCTAGTATTCCTCCTCTACAGAAATGCAAACGCCGCGCACATTCGGGTCAGCGGCTGAGTGCCGTACTAACTGAAGCACTGCAAGAACTCGCCATGAATAATTGTAAGCCAAACAAACTAATGTGCACGCCTCGAAAAAAAGTCTCTCCTCTTCTATGAGCGCACCACCTGGAATGGGCCTGTTGTGCGTCTATTCAAACACTGCTAATTTGTAATAATATAAATTGATGAGGCTTAGCATACCCAAAACACGATATGTTTATGTGAGATGCTGTGAGGAAGGGCTTCGGAAATTCCGACCGCCTGGGGTTCTTCAAAGGTCGCCTAACTAAAAATACACGAGCCTCCAGCATTATCGCTTCTTTTCATTATGCGGCAGGTGTCGCCGGGATTTGAACCGGTGGCCTACGGGTTAGCAGCCAAGCATATAACCACTACATCATTGTGGCAGGTTAGTGCAATGACTGTAGGCTTGTTGAAAATGGAAAGATTTTGTGATAGATGAGCAAGCCATCAAACACGTGGACTTAAAAACCAGTAAGTTTATATAAGCAGTGACTAGCACACTATATAAAATGTAGAAATAGCTATAGCTGTACTTACATCATTTGTACAAGCATATCTAATTCTCGCACCAGCACGAGGAGGAAGTCCACATCTGCAATAAAAAAGACCATTGCATTACGTTAGATCGCAGTACATCACACTACATAACAATACATAAAATTACGTTACATTGCACTGCATTACATTACAAATAACTACCCTGGTTCACACACCGACAAGCTGAAATTATTTAAGAAAAAGCGAGTCTATCCCACATCATGTTGGCCTGTCAAAAGGCGGTTGAAAAGGGTGGCGCGATCACTTGTGATGAGCAGTGAGACACCATGCTCTTCAGCAGAGATCCAGAGGAACAGCTCTGGCCAACCTGACGAGCCGAGGATGCCGCTAAAGCTCAAGGGTTCCTGGCAGACACCTGGGAGTGAGATCTGAACCTATGAGGCTGCCGGATTCTTACAATAACATTTCATATTTCTCCTCTAAGGTGAAAAAAAACCGAGAAAGTATAGCCGCGTGCGTTTTGAAGGAAGTAGGACTGTAATGCCATATCGCCTTGTTTATTCGCTTCAACGTATTTGCATGTTATTGGGCTGACCTGTTCACCAACCTAAGTCCCGCATGAAGCACCGAAGACGGAAGCACCAACAAAGGGATCACCGCATGTGGGAATGGGCGCTCTGACAGGCTCTTTTCGGGAATTCGGTGTTCTGTCGCTATGTGTCATGATACATTTCATCATTGTTTGACATCTTTGAACGACATGCGAAAACGTTAGACGTTATTGTGGGCTGCATACAACAAGTTATACGAACTAAAAAGTAGGGTACCATTTAGGACAAAAAAGTTTATGCGCGAGTCATCCCAATATATTTCGTATGTGTACGTGCCAAAGAAACATCTCTCGAGCGTCGAAACGAATCCCAGACAACCGCGAACGAAGGAACATTTTGTCAATTATTTAATAATTTTTCACAGAATTGTTGGTATGCAATCGCCGCTCAATAAGCCCCAAAGTTTGATAAGAAGGGCCAGTGATATTTTACCCCAAATTTTGGACACGATGTTTTTGTACACTTTCTTTTCACTTCCTGCCTCCCCACAATAAGCAAGAAGAACCAATAAAAAACCTACCCGGTTTCAGTACTAATTGCACGCATTCAGTTTTGCTTCGGCTCGCAGATATGAAATCATATTACGTTTGGTGAATCACGCCGATAAAGTAAACTTTTGCTTTAGTGAGGCATATAAGTGTTGCTTATTAAGTATGACAATCGGCGGCATGTAAACTGAGCCGGCAATAACAGTGGAACGGGACGTAAGATCGAAACTATGTGTAGTTGGTAGTACCTCGCAATGGAACGGCAACGCAACCAGATGCAGCCAAAAGAAAGGAAGTGGAACGCTAGGTTTCGTGTAATTTCTTGTCTCTGTCCGTTGTTGGCAGCGCTGTCTACGTTATGAAGAGTGATACGCCTCATAATCTGCATTCCGTACTACGAATCGCAAACTCACGCGAATTTCCAGTGTGCTCGATTTTGTCTCCCCATCTTTGCCTCCCTTAATCCACTTGGTGCCAGCGTAGGGTAGCAGTTCATATGCGTGTCTGATTCATTTCCCTGCCTTTCTTTCCATCTGAGATGTTGCTGCTCTACATCCGGCATACTGCTGGTGTTTGCTTAACTTTTGCATTGTAAACTTCGCCTCCTATAAGTCTATACGGACTTGTGGTGGTTGTTAGACTCGCTGCCTTTGTCAGTGGATGCAACCTGGTAGTCTTGAACTGTGTTCATTGAACAAAAGGCACCAGATGGCCATTACCAGCCGTTAATAATTTACTTTGAATAAAATTTGGGCACCGATCAGAGACAGATGTTGTCTTATTGTTGTAATGCACTTTTGTTGAGGGCAGTAAAGCAACAACTCTCTGCTGGTGAATTCTCACGCATTGCGTAGCATTTGCGATATTACTTAATAGAATTATACTATTCGAACTGGTATGGATAGCACCGAAAAGAAAGCGCCATTGTAACTGGAGACGATCCCTCCGGTGAAAGGAGTGGTTACGCTATGTTGAGCCTGCCAACGAAAATTTTATAGCGGAATTACGCAACCCATTGTTCTGCATCGCTTCACTATAGATCATATGCAAAATTGTTGCCATCTGTCGGCCGTTGTGTGAATAGCCGCCATGTTAGAGGCTAAGTGGGGCGCAGTATGCACAGTCCGCGCCGGGCCGCGTGTGTTTACGTAGACGTATACGGAAGGCGTATTAGAGAGTTTTAGTACTGCGGAATGGTGCTACGTACGCATCACGCAAGCGCCTTGCGTTACGTGGCGTCGTTTGCCACTAATCGGCTTTTAGTACGCCGTAGTACCCGCGTAAGTAACGAGCGTGAAGCGTGTTGCGCCATCTGGTAGATCAGAATAGAAGTACGTGTTGTTGACAGCCAATGTGAGCTAATCCAAGTGTTATAGCCAGATTATGGCCATATTTTAAGCCACAGAGCCGGTCGGTGCTTGCCTTCGATGCCGCCATTTTGCAAAACGAAGTCTCGCTCTTTCGCGAACTTGTTCGAGAGCTGTGCGATCAGCTCATACGTACGCACGCACGCATCTCATGCGTGCGTACGTAGCGGCTGCGTACGTAACGCGATACGTGCGAGTTGCGGTCTGCGCATGCGCACTACGCAGAACGTGGCATCCTTACGTACGCAACGCTGCCACGTACGCAGCGTACGCAGCACTTAAACTCTTTATTGACGTGAGGCGTTTGTCAGCTGATAATCGCAATGCTGACGTATTGCTGCGTCTCTTACAGAACAAAGAGGAACTAGGAATGCTGAAGAAAAACTTTAAGTCATAAACTTAGTTTCTTGTTATTTTCTCAAGCTGATGACGTTTCCAGCATGTGCTCCGGCTACTGTTCCTGAAACATGCGTTTGCGTTCTTCTTTCTAAGCAAGTAAGACGTGCAATAGAACTTGTATTCTAGCTCCCACAAGTTACTGCACGCCGAAGCAAGGTAGTTTTTCAATGATTTTGCTAGCACCCGTTTACAAAGTGAAGGCGACTCGTACGCTTTACGTTGAAGGCACCTTCACCCAACAAACTTTATCGCAGATATAATAGCGCGTGTCAACATTTCGTTGAATGTGTTTTGTTCATCATGTTTGGGTAACGACAACGCTGTATCAGAAGAAGTGCGCGTCCTTGGTGCCTTCTGAGAAGGAAGCGACGATGCTAGAGCATTATTGATTTATCAGGTTTTGTTCCCCTTTCTGGAGTGTGACAAGCTACCGTTTAGGGGTATGACTTACGCATGACTGCACACGTTTTTCAAGCATTCTACGGGCTCGGCACATTCAACGAAATGCAGGCACGTGAAATTAGCCTCGATAATTCTCGTTACGTTATAAGGTGGCTTCCGCGTAAAGTGTAGGCATCACCTTCACCTTGTAAACGGCTGCTAAAGAAAACGTTGCAAAAGCTGCCTTGATGATCGATTGATATGTGGGGTTTAACGTCCCAAAACCACCATATGATTACGAGAGACGCCGTAGTGGAGGGCTCCGGAAATTTCAACCACCTGGTGTTTCTTTAACGTGCACCCAAATCAGAACACATGGGCCTACAACATTTCCACCTCCATCGTAAATGCAGCCACAGCAGCCGCGATTCGAACCCACGACCTGTGAGTCAGCAGCCAAGTACGTTAGCCACTAGACCACCGCGGCGCAAAAGCTACCTTGACTAGGCGAGCTGCAATTTGCGGGAACACAAGTGCTATTGCACGTTTTATTCTCACGCCTTATTTCACGTCTTAGAAAGACGACTGCAAAGACGTCTTTGGGAAGCAGTAGCCGGAGCACTTTGTCGAAACGTCGTCATGAGCTTGAAAAAAATAAGAAGTGATGTTTCGGCTCACGTTTTTGACTTCAGCATACCGAGGTTCTTCCTGTGTGCAACGAGGGATGGCGCAATACGTCGTCATTGCGATTATCAGCCAATACGCATGTCTCACGCCGCAATGCCTTACGCACAAGTATATGAAAGCACACGCAAACTGTGCGTACTGCACTGCGCTGAGCCTCTAACATGGTGGTATGCGCAAGATGGAAGACAAATGGATGTACTTTTACATAAGGTGTATTGAAACCTGCTTGTAATGAATGGGTCGACGGAAAGAGCGTCAACCTGGAGTGGTCTGCAACATCCGTGAGGGCTACCCAGCGTGTCCAACACTTTGTCACGTGGCTTCAGAAGTAGTAGTGTGTTTTTGTAAACCATTGAGTATAGATGGCACCTGAAAAAAAGATGGCAGATACCCCGTACAGTGGGAATCGATGATATGCGAACCACGAGTAACAAAGGTTGATATGTAACTTTAAAATCAGCTCAACGTAACGAGGTGGAGGTAAATAATGCCGTACATGACTTCCGTGTCATGATTTTCATGTTTTGATGTGTCGTTTACCATCGTAATTTATTTACATGACGTGATGCCAAATTTAGTATGTGTGGAGCTATGAAAACGGCCGCGAGCACGCTATTAGCGTGGTATGTTGTCATGTTCCTACATGACATGCGTGTCAGGATTAT